>NC_068304.1:41391169-41523669 GCF_025860055.1 Xyrauchen texanus | reverse complement strand
GAGCATGTCCAGAGAAGTCAGTAAACTGACAAGTCCTGAATGATCCTTGCTCTTGAAGGACTCGGCTGTTAATGTAATTATGGAAAGGAATAAAATGCAAATTTTTCGATTGGGCGACCTTCTGCCATCAACAGCCTCTCTGATTCAAACAAGCTCTATAGATTTGTTACAACCTCATTTATTACAGATCAGATGATATAATTTATCTATATCTTCCGATTCATTTTTCACATGAATATATTCAGTACTGCCACGCGAGCCCATCCACCAGAAACTCTTCGTAGGGCATCAGTAGGGCATCAATCTGGCCAGCAGCAGCCCTGAATATATCACAGGCTCTGTGTTGTTAGTCCTCTTTCTCTTCCCGTTATCATCTTCTGCCGGTATGAAACACTACAGCATGATGCCCCTCCACATTCTGTGACTGAATGCATGGCATCATTTCATTACATCAATAACAGTGCCGCCTCGACAGATTGCAGTAAATGTGTGTGCAGTGCTCTTTATTCACCGCCAGCGTGTGCACTCACGTTTCTGAATTACATTTACATTTACATTTATGCATTTGGCAGACGCTTTTATCCAAAGTGACTTACAGTGCAATTATTACAGGGACAATCCCCGGAGCAACCTGGAGTTAAGTGTCTTACTCAAGGACACAATGGTGGTGACTGTGGGGATCGAACCAGCAACCTTCTGAGTACCAATGTATTATACAGTGCACTTATTACAGGGACAATCCCCCCGGAGCAACCTGGAGTTAAGTGTCTTACTCAAGGACACAGTGGTGGTGACTGTGGGGATCGAACCAGCAACCTTCTGAGTACCAATGTATTATACAGTGCACTTATTACAGGGACAATCCCCCCGGAGCAACCTGGAGTTAAGTGTCTTACTCAAGGACACAGTGGTGGTGATTGTGGGGATCGAACCAGCAACCTTCTGAGTACCAATGTATTATACAGTGCACTTATTACAGGGACAATCCCCCCGGAGCAACCTGGAGTTAAGTGTCTTACTCAAGGACACAGTGGTGGTGACTGTGGGGTTAGAACCTGTGACCTTCTGATTACCAGTTATGTGCTTTAGCCACTACGCCACCACCACTCAGGTACTGAGGAATTCTGAGGTACACTCGAGGGATTGTAGGGGATTTATCTGCCATTTGGTCCAAAATAACAGAAGATTAGGATTCCCATTTATTTAATCACCTGGGATTATATGTTGGAGTTTGAAATGTTGATTTAGACAGGTGCAAAATCTACAAATCTCACAGAGCAGCATTTTTAAGGTACTTTTGGAGGGGAAGGGAGGCGTTGAATGAAAGTCCTGGTCGAGTACAGCTGGGACAGTACTCTGGATTTCTCATGGGTTTTTATAATGGGGGTTTTAATTTAAGAGTAAAATAAGGTCTGTAGTGAACATTACTTGACGATACTTGAATGTTTTGTTCTGCAACATAAATGACACACTTTCATTCCTCAAATGTGAATTTTGAAGCCACCGTGTTTAAGTATGCAATCCAATATGACGTCAAAAATCACATTTGAGGTCTCTTGAAAGTGTGTAAATGATCATGTTCACTAGTACCTGTAATAATTCCATTGCTGATCCCAAGAACTTCTGTTTGAACGGGTGGAAACTGAATTTACATATCTATAATCTACAATGTAATTATTCCCCGTACGAGCATCTAATGAAGTTGTTTACCACTTTCCTGCTTGAACTAAATTCACTCAGCGTCTTGGTTTTCTGCATGTCTCAATAAGCACGTCTGCAAGACCTTCGATTTCCTGCACCTCTCCTGCATCTCAGGAGGGGCTCATTAGCTCTGGGATGTGTTTGATCAGTTGGGATGTTTCGCTCTGGGGGGTCCGACATTGTGTAGTAGAATAAGTTCCACACAGCCCTTCATTACTTACATTTACATTAAATACATACGAACTACCACAAAATAATTTTGACCCGTTTCCATTTTTATTTAAAAATGTTTCATTTTTAAATTTTATTATATGTGTGTGTCAGTGTGAGTGTGTGCTTGTGTCTGTGTGTGAGTGTCAGTGTGTCAGTGTGTGTGTGTGTGTGTGTGTGTGTGTGTGTGCGTGTGTGAGAGAGAGAGAGAGAGTGTGTGTGTGTGTGTGTGTGTGTGTGTGTGTGTGTGTGTGTGTGTTTTAGTGTGTGTGAGTGTGTTTTTCAGTGTGGGTGTGCGCGTGTTTGTGTGTGTGTGTGTGTGTGTATGTGTCAGTGTGTATGCGTGTATCAGTGAGTGTGTGTGTGTGTGCGTGCATGTGTGTCAGTGTGTGTGTGTGAGTGGGAGAGAGTGTGCGTGTGGGTGTGCGCGTGTGTGTGTATCTGTGTGCGTCAGTGTCTGTATCTATGTGTGTGTGTGTGTGAGTGTTTTATGAGTGTGTGTGTGTGTGTGTGTGTGTGTGTGAGTGTGTGTGTGTGTGTATCTGTGAGTGTGTGTGTGTGAGTGGGAGAGTGAGTGTGCGTGTGTGTGTGTGGGTGTGGGTGTGCGCATGTGTGTGTGTGTATCTGTTTGTGTGTGTGTGTGTGTGTGTGTGTGTGCCCAGAGCGGCAGTTTTTTTATGCCCCCTTTCCCTTCACCTCAGCCTCTTATTTAGAACAGTTCCTGACCCAATTAAAGATGAATTCACACTGAAGGGCTTCTGAAATATCTCCATTACTCCTTAAGAAACATTTCAGTTGATGTAACAGTTTTATTTCATCTTTATTCTGCATAGAAGTCCATATAAAGTTCAAATATCTTACATAACAAGGCGAATAGTGTAGGAAACTGTATAACAGATATCATTTAACCTAATTGTCAAAATCTTCTGATGCTTGTGTCAGCTGTTAATCATCTTTTCTATATGATTATTTCATAAATATAGTGCATATACAGCTCCAGCTGCTAACATTGGTAAGAACGCACTAGCATTGGTATACATTAGCATTTCTAGGCATACAAAATGAAATGATGGTGATAATGAGAATACTCTCTTTAAGATTGTTTGCTATTCCATAATTTACAGAACATGTATCATTTATCATCCTTAGTGTAATTACCTTATGAATGCACATTCAGGACACACGTAAAGCTCTGTGGAACACCAAATGTGTCATAATGCGAGCGCTCTTATTGACTTTTATGTAGTGCTATAAATAGCAGGATTAAATGCGCAGCATAGCAGTTTGGGGCAAATATTAATATAGCCTACTTTCCCTGGGGGACAAAACAAACCGCTTTCATTTGAGTATCAGACATGCTTCACTTGAACAAGACCAGGATCAAGATATATTTACAGATAGTGACATCACAGCACCTCTGAGGACCAATTTAAATAAAAGTCAAAGATCAGGACCAGGATTAGTGGCTTCTTCAAAGTCATTCTTGAGCAGTGAAATTTTGACCATCCAGCACCTCAGCTCTACTCTTGGCAGAAGAATCAATGCTAATCTTCACCTGTGAATGAATGCAGATTGCAAGAGTAGCATGCCCCCGTCAGTTCCCCTGTCACCCGTAAGCTAATTATGCAGGAAATAAATGCCGACAAATCAGGTCTCGCTAGACTCTCCTTGCTTGTGCCTTTCACTCGGTGCTTGGATGTGACACCGGCTCTTGCTTGGTTACCGTTTTGCTGTTTAATTAACGGGAAGAGGATGCTTAATGGGGCATTGACAGCATGGGGAATGCAGTTTAGGATTGTCTCTCCAAAGGCCCTAGGGGAATGTAAAGCCTTCTTTTCGATCATGCTGCGAGGGTTCTGCTTCTAGAGTAATGACAGAAGGACCTCACATGGGAATCATCTCTGACTGTATATTATCCCTGACAAATCGTAAGTCTATGAATATTTAAGATAAATAAGTTCAAGGAACTTAGAGTCCAAACGTTTTCATTTCAAGGCAAGTAATGGCTAATTAGGCTAATTATCTTTCGACTAGTACAGTGACAATTATTAACGCCAATTATTGCTGTCCATCCATCTTCAACCGCTTATCTGAAGTGGGGTCACGGGGCAGCAGCTCCAGCAGGGGGCCTCAAACTTCCCTATCGAGCCACATTAACCAGCTCTGACTGGGGGACCCCGAGGCGTTCCCAGGCCAGTGTGGAGATGTAATCTCTCCACCTAATCCTGGGTCTTCCCCGAGGCCTCCAATTATTGTATTTTACATTTATACATTTAGCAGACGCTTAAATGACTTACAATGCACTTATTACAGGGACAATCCCCCCGGAGCAACCTGGAGTTAAGTGGCTTACTCAAGGACACAATGGTGGTGACTGTGGGGATTGAACTAGCAACCTCCTGATTACCAGTTAAGCACTTTATCACACTAAGCCTCCACTGTTTTTTGCAAACATGTTGTCTTTATAATATCACTCGGTTTTTCTTACACAGTGCAAATGGATCTTTGGACATCCAACTATATATAGCTACCTTTATATTTTAGAAAGGGTGTGGCAGGGCGGAGGGCGGGGCCGGGTCGTGATCCTAAACACCCGGTCCCGTATTAGGCTAATCAAGCCTCTGAGGTATAAAGGTCGACTGCAGGGGATCGTGCGGGAGAGAGAGATCGTTAACGGACACGTACGTCATGTGTTTGTTTGTGTCTTCTTTTAAGTTTATCATTAAACTATTATTTATATTGTGGAGTGGTGGTGGCGTAGTGGCTAAAGCACAGGGCTGTTAATTAGAAGGTCCTTGGTTCGAACCCCACGGCCACCACCATTGTGTCCTTGAGTAAGGCACTTAACTCCAGGTTGCTCCGGGGGGATTGTCCCTGTAATAATTGCACTGTAAGTCGCTTTGGATAAAAGCATCTGCCAAATGCATAAATGTAAATGTAAATATTGAAAAGCCGGTTCTCGCTTCCTCCTTGCCCATCCTTTAACTGTTTTGCAAAGGGAATCATATCTAAAGGTCCTTGGCATCAAAAGGGTTGAAACCCCCTGCTCCAGTGGACCCATTTAAGGATCTGACATTAACAGATTCTACACTTCAGATCCCTTGGGCATCAAACTCAATTGGATCTATTAGATGTGACTGCACTCCAGCCAAGACCATAAAGCCCATAAAGACCTGGATACGATTTTCCTGGTTGGATCCCCTTTAGTTCTCAGAGTAAAAATGAATGCGCTGGACCCAGGGCACGGGCTTTGGCCCTCAGGGGCATCATGCATTCAGGGGGCAGGTTGCTGCTCAGATTATTGATCAGGGCCACTCTGTCATCTTATGTGCAGTCTGGAGAGATTTCGCTGTCAGAATGAGAATGGATTTGGGTCCAAACTGCATGTTTGCATTCTGTATATGGATCTTCTCCAAACAATCCGGACACAACGCTGTCAGTCTTGAGTAATGAGGACGTTATGAATGTCCAAATCATTATAGTGGAGGTCATTGATTTATTAT
The DNA here is from genome assembly GCF_025860055.1 of Xyrauchen texanus. Lineage (NCBI taxonomy): Eukaryota > Metazoa > Chordata > Actinopteri > Cypriniformes > Catostomidae > Xyrauchen > Xyrauchen texanus. Next base: position 41,518,255 of record NC_068304.1, on the reverse strand, counting down.
CATATACAGCCAAAGAATCGTTCCTCGCCACAACTCACATCCTGATTGGGATGTTTTGCGAATGGGAAGCTGAATGGAATGAGAGGCCAAATGGCCTGAATGAATCCTCACTCTTTAGGGTAAGTGGGGCAATCGCATTAGACGATTAGCTGCTGACTTTCTAAATTGTCCACACTTTAAAGCTCACATCAATCAAAGTGATTGTCATTTGTTCAATCGAGTCTGGAGGTTGAATGTTCCAGTTATGTGAGATCGAGTGTTTGCATATGCATGGGACTGTACCAGAATGGGCTTTTCTTCAAGAACTCGAGTGGCCTTGAGAATATGTAGGAAACATTGACTCTATGACATGATCGGAGCTATTTTGGTTTGTCAAATGACCCTGAGCGCTGGCATTCCGCTGTCTTATCAATTCACTACAAATCTAATTTATGCACGATCAATAAAGCCCTTCATAAAACGACGTTATGGTTTGTAGATTTCTGCACTTCACAAATGATGGACTTTTATGTTTATCACTCGGTGCTTCTGAAGGAGCTGGAGGTTTTCCGCAGCATCTAAAGCAGCTATTGAGAGAGCAAGGTCTTTAACAAGGCGTCGTGCATCAATTTCGACTCCCTATCCAAGCCTGTGCTTTAACCCATGAAAAATGGATCATATAGTTTTACTGCATATAAGGCAGATGCCACACATTTAACTGCAGGAGTCATTGTTTGAAAGCAATCGCTTGCTGTGGAAATCATGCAATATTTCAAGTTCACGTTTATATATAAAGCACTTTAAAAATGACCAATGTACTGTACATTAATATCATAAAGTGTTATTAAAACACAATTGTCTTATAAGAATTCATTTAATCGTCAGTGTTAAGCACTGTGGCATTTCTTTCAGGACAGTTAAGCTCATTTTACACCCCTAAATAATGTTTGTATCCCAAATACACACAATTAAATCATATGTATAATAATATGCACATTTTGCATTATTTGGCTAAATCTTCTGCTCAGGACTGATATTTCCCTTGATGTTTCATTGTTTTGTCTCATATTTCATGCTCTGCACTCACACTTTTATTCAATTGATTATCAATAATTAGTACGGTTTAGGGATGTCCCGATCAGCTTTTTTGGCCCCGGATCTGATATGTAATACCGAGTCCCGATCCGATACTTGTATTCGCCTCCTAATAGAGCTGCAGACTGTTTTACTGTTTGTTTACAAAAATAACCAAGTAAACAAAGTAACTAAAGATGTCTTCAGCTTAATGCATTTAACGTAGTGCAGCTAGCATTTATATTTACTCACATATAAAATCCAAAGGGACTTACAGTGCACTTATTACAGGGACAACCCCCCCGGAGCAACCTGGAGTTAAGTGTTTTACTCAAGGACACAATGGTGGTGACTGTGGGGATCGAACCAGCAACCTTCTGAGTACCAATGTATTATACAGAGCACTTATTACAGGGACAATCCCCCCGGAGCAACCTGGAGTTAAGTGTCTTACTCAAGGACACAATGGTGGTGGCTGTGGGAATCGAACCAGCAACCTTCTGATTACCAGTTATGTGCTTTAACCCACTACGCCACCACCACTCTCCTTATTAAGCAAATGCATGAAGACGCGGTGTCGTTATTGAATGTTAAACAGTTATATTTATTATTAGAGGTATTGTGAGCAACATTAATGTGATTTAAATTGGGATGAGTGACTGATGATGAGATATTGACGTCTTTGACACGGAGAGCGCTCGTGTTAAAGAGAGTAAAGCTAAAAGTGCTCATGATCGCTCAAACACTCTCTATCACTCAACACAACGTCTGATCGTCACAACGTCATGTTTATTTGTTGTTGAATTTGTTTTTAAACCTGTTAGCAGCCTCTATATCCTCTTCCTGTTCACTGTGCAACCAGTCCCAATAACGCCCATAACGACTGTAGATAATGGGCAAATGACTATTCATACACGTGTAATTCTTACACCGGCATGTTCATCGAAATGACATCATGTCTGAAATTTTACATTTGTGCTAACATCTCACCCTCCATTGGCCATTCTGTCACGATTCAAGAACTGAGAAATCACTCATTCATTAGAGGAACAGTGCATGTATGATTCCTGCATACGGCCCTAAAGCTGCGTTCACACTGCCAGCGGCACCGCGCGAGACAATGACACCATCCCATTCATTTTCAATGAGAGCTGGCGACTTCCTGCGACATCCGGTGACCAGATGTGGGCGTGTCCAGCGACGCGACAAAGTTGAGACAAGTTTAACGACTTACGGGAGTGACAGCCAATAGGAGAGCAGACGGTAGAGCTCACGTGATCCTTCTCTCTCTCTCAGCTCCTGCAGTAATGGAAAGATCAGGGGACTCACCCTCTGCAGCAGCTCATCAAACTGGGTCCTGTCAAGCCTGAAGTACTGCTGGAACGGTTCTTTATCCAGCCGCAGCTCCTGCACCAGCCGGTGGTACTCAGAGATTGAATGGTTTTGTGGACCCAGACAGACGGCGTTTGCGTTTTCGCCTCAGATAAACAGCCGCTTTGGCAAAGAGCACGCCTTGTTTCTCGTTCATCTTTGATATAAAGCATTTCATGTACTGATTCCATTTATATATAGTCTTTTCCCTCCAAAATGTTTCGCTGTCAACAGTAATGCAATGGCATCTGTGAATGTCACGTTACTAGGCAACCAGTAGTGGGAATGCCCACTAGCGACCTAACCACCAGCCACTAGTGACCTGCAGCGACAAAGTCACTGGCAGTGTGAACGCAGCTTAAATCTAGGCACGATCACGGATTTAAGACGCGTATCGGCCGATTGTGATTTAGTATGTTTATAATGTATTTTCAAAGTCTAATATTGAAAGTCTGGGTCTGAAGACTAAAACAGTCAAATCCATACGTAAAATACATTTGAAAAGAAAACGAAATAAATAAATGATGAAGGCCTGGTAAACAGTTTCCAGTTCGGTTTGAATGAGACCTTCATATAACAAGTAAAAGATACAGTTTGGGACGTGAAAGTGTCCAAAGTTGAAGAAACACAAACTCATTTTCAAGTATTTAGACATCATGATCACATTATGATTTGATGTACTGCCTTCAGTTAATTCATTTATATATATGTATATCAGTATTGTATACTATGATACAGTAACTTATTACAATCGTGAGGATAATTGTTACAATGTTACGAGAGAAGAACATGTCAAACATTTACAGTAATGAGAATTGGAGGGTAAAATGTGATTCATTGTCCTGAAAATGTCACAATGACAAAAGGGTCCTAATTATAGAATTAATTTTGTTTATGCAAAATATTAAATCTCTTGTGTCGTGAGCACTGCCCACTGGTGCTTATTTCTTCAGCTATTATAGGAACACAAACCCACAAATAAACGTGTTCTTTAATTACTGTGAAACAAGACCGCAACACTTCTTGACACACACAAAATAACAACTCTCGAAAACATCTTCACACAGCTGATATATTGTAATTTACCAAATATTGCCTATTACAACTTTTGTGAATATGTTGTGCTCTTTGGACCCTTTTGGCATTATTTTGCTATGGTGATAACCGCTCATGCTAATGACCAGTAGAAGGGACACGTGATACACTTGAAGCCATTGGCTAGTTTTCTTCTGAGAGGTGTTTATGATGCTGAACACCACCGAGGCACTGACGCTTATTAAAGCATCTCACACACACACACACACACACACACACACACACACACACACATATATACACTCACCTAAAGGATTATTAGGAACACCTGTTCAATTTCTCATTAATACAATTATCTAATCAACCAATCACATGGCAGTTGCTTCAATGCATTTAGGGGTGTGGTCCTGGTCAAGACAATCTCCTGAACTCCAAACTGAATGTCAGAATGGGAAAGAAAGGTGATTTAAGCCATTTTAAGCGTGGCATGGTTGTTGGTGCCAGACGGGCCGGTCTGAGTATTTCACAATCTGCTCAGTTACTGGGATTTTCACGCACAACCATTTCTAGGGTTTACAAAGAATGGTGTGAAAAGGAAAAACATCCAGTATCGCGGCAGTCCTGTGGGCTGAAAATGCCTTGTTGATGCTAGAGGTCAGAGGAGAATGGGCCGACTGATTCAAGCTGATAGAAGAGCAACTTTGCCTGAAATAACCACTCGTTACAACCGAGGTATGCAGCAAAGCATTTGTGAAGCCACAACACGCACAACCTTGAGGCGGATGGGCTACAACAGCAGAAGACCCCACCGGGTACCACTCATACTCCACTACAAATAGGAAAAAGAGGCTACAATTTGCAAGAGCTCACCAAAATTGGACAGTTGAAGACTGGAAAAATGTTGCCTGGTCTGATGAGTCTCGATTTCTGTTGAGACATTCAGATGGTAGAGTCAGAATTTGGCGTAAACAGAATGAGAACATGGATCCATCATGCCTTGTTACCACTGTGCAGGCTGCTGGTGGTGGTGTAATGGTGTGGGGGATGTTTTCTTGGCACACTTTAGGCCCCTTAGTGCCAATTGGGCATCGTTTAAATGCCACGGCCTACCTGAGCATTGTTTCTGACCATGTCCATCCCTTTATGGCCACCATGTACCCATCCTCTGATGGCTACTTCCAGCAGGATAATGCACCATGTCACAAAGCTTGAATCATTTCAAATTGGTTTCTTGAACATGACAATGAGTTCACTGTACTAAAATGGCCCCCACAGTCACCAGATCTCAACCCAATAGAGCATCTTTGGGATGTGGTGGAACGGGAGCTTCGTGCCCTGGATGTGCATCCCACAAATCTCCATCAACTGCAAGATGCTATCCTATCAATATGGGCCAACATTTCTAAAGAATGCTTTCAGCACCTTGTTGAATCAATCAGTGTTCCTAATAATCCTTTAGGTGAGTGTATATATATATATATATATATATATATATATATATATATATATATATATATATATATAAGACAACAATTAAAAATATCTCAAAGATGAACAGAAGAACATGTCCTGTGAGAACAGGACAGATTGAAACTTGGATTGCTCTCGACTGTTGGCTTGTTCAGTGATATGGGAATAAAACGAACACTATACATAAAGCCATTTTTCGCTTTGCTTTGCTTAAAATGATTTACTCAATGCCGACATGTTGTTTCAGAGAGTTCCAGTACCCACGTCGACTCATCAGACATTTTTGCGTCAACAGCGTTGGAGTCCCGTGTTCAGATCCCACGTGGAAATCAGGAAGTAACTGTGTTTGCATAATCACTGACGAGCGTTATTCAGAGTTTGCTCTATTATTACATTTTGAATCTACCGATAGTTAGGTTTAGTTTTGGGGGTTTGTGTTGGGAGGGGAGGGGGCACATTCTTTTTCACTGTACATCCTAGAAAGCTTAAAACAACTGTCTTCACAACTCCCTTTTGGCGCCCCTACGTGGACATTACAGAAAACGGAGCTCATACGTGCCCATACGTTCGACAGCACTTCCCGCTTTTGCCACTGGGGGCAGTATTTCACATTTCGGTAAGCGCAGACCGATTGTTGCTAAAGGAAAGTCAACATACTGTTTCTGATTTCACTGTGAGATCAGTCTGAGTCATCTGCCATGATGAAGCAATATGTTTCAATCTGAATTATTATATTTATAATCATTTTCATAATTATGTATTATCCGTATTGAATCATCTTTGTTTGGGGTTCTTTCTCAGCAAAGACATTTGAATAATTATTTGGCATGCCATGTGATTAATTCGATTAAGAGTCGAAAGGACTTTTGTTAGTTATAGGTGACGGGGGTAATTTCTAAAAATGGAAAGGCAAAAATGACCTTTTTCTCGAACACTCAACCAGTCTTCCATTGGTTGGATAAACAGATCCAATCCCGTTCCAAATTTGCCTTATTGATTTAGCCAATGTTGCTGGATGGGGCTAATTGGAGCAACATTGCCCTTTCACCAACTGTGCTGTTGTTATTTTGTGACACTAAAGCTACACAAATGAATTACCAGTGTCCGAAGGACCGACAGAATGTCAGGAACTGATCTAAACATAGGCAGCCGCAGTGGGCTCGGATAATTGGAGCAGTAGCCATTTATGAAGCCATTCTCCTGAAATGTCAGGACAGCTGGCCGGGCGTCCGTAACCAGAGAAGCTTCAGGAACGGCGACTGCAATGAAAAGTCAATACACGGTCTAACGTGTGAATTGACGTATTAATATCAATCTTTGAAGCTTTTGCTCCTGTGCACGCAAGACGTAAGATCCCAAAAGCTCGTCCCAAGTGGCCATCCGCCTCACGGCACATTAAAACGTCTCCAAGTCTCACGGATCACTCTGGAGGCAAAGGTGAAGCTTCTTCATCAGCAGGAAGTAGATGTGTGAGGAACACCGTAACCTGGCACATGTTCTTCTGAGCATGTAATATCTGGAGGACAGATGACAGAAACACCTTGTCGAGCTCCTGTCAGATGTGCTTTGAATATTTCAGTCCAGTGCATCTTTAATGGCACTGCAAAGCTTTTGCACGGCACTGCAGGGAATGTCTGGTTAAATAATCATTTGAAGTCCTGAGAGTGAAATCTTCAATCTGAAGCTGCAGGAAGTGGAAACGCAGTTTGTTTTTTTAGGGTTCTTGGGTTATCCGTGCTTAGTTTGGACATTAGCTTTAGTAAACAGGACTTATAGAATCAGCAGTTACATTTGCATACATATATGCATTTGGTAGTTTTATTCAAAGTGCATTAGTGCAGTACATTTGATCAGTTCATGCATTCCCTAGGAATGTAGCCCATAAGCTAAACCTTTGCATTGCCAGCGGCATGCGCTACCACGATGATTAAAAGAAACAATGAATGAAGGTTTTGAAGAACAAACATTTGTGAAAGGGATAGTTCTCCCAAAAATCATGAGGGGATTGTGTTTTCTTTTGCCCAACCACATCATCAGTTGTACTGTAGGGATGGGTGATGCCACTTATTTTCTTTTCGATCCGATGCCAATCATTTCAAGTCCAATAACGTCGATACGATTCCAATACAGATACTTCTGTTAAATGTATTTTTTTGCGATTTCTTGGGATAAAATGGGTCATTTAAAATAATATTTTTAGTCATTATTCAAGTCATCATTTTTAAGCCCAAACAGACAATTATTAGACTTCTGTTTTGTTTACCCTTACAGAAATTAACCATTTCACTACAGTAACCACAGCTTAACAATGGGATTTAGTTAAACCATAGTTACCACACAATTAAGCATAATTACTACTACAATATTACTGCAGTAAAACCATGGGTTCAGCCAGTTACATTTAAATGTATATACATATATTTACATTTAGCAGGGAAATAAATATGAAGTGCAAATTATAGTTTCTCCAGGGATGCTTGTGCATCAGATGCTGGAAATGCCCCGCCCCTTACTAAAACGGACGATATGATTGGTTAATATCTAATCGCGTCTGAAATGAACGTTCTGATTGGTGGATCAGCTCAGTCCGACTGTCTGTCTCGCCAGTGCATCTCCGAGCGCATTTAGAGAGAATCTCTGTACATTATTAAAATAATAATAATAATAAAACACAATTCACTCAGCGGTGCTGCGGCATCACGTTATTAGATATTAGAAAAAGTTCCTGGTCAAATGTTCGTTATTCTGGCGGCCACACGTATCATCAGTTATTTCATGTGGGCATGTGCAAAATCCTAAAACTGATAGGAGGGCATACGACGTCTATAAGCCCTAGACTACACACCAGAAGCTGTTCCTCTGAGTTTCTGTCATTACCTCTACAATGCACAGATCCCTCGTGTTTGAGCGAGTCTTGTGACGTCACAAACGCTTGTCCGTTGAGATGTTATGTTAAGATGAGCGGAAGAAGAAACGGTTCCCATCCTGCACAAGTATTTGCTAATATAGGCTAATCCATTTTATTTCACTTTGAAGCTCATGATTATTGTCCGTGTTTTAATACAACATCATTATAGGAAGCATCGGAACTTTTAGGATCACTAAAAAGTTGTATTGAGGTGTGTGTGTGTGTTTCGGAACATATTTTCCAGATGAACAAATGAAGTTACGAAACACGAAGGGATTGTCCATCTTTTTACTTCAAGAGTGTGATATGTCATACGTGCTCGCTAATGTCACAAGTTGCGTTCAGTGATTTCTTCTATGTTCTCACATTGTCCTGTATAATTAATCATCACAGCAAAACACATTTTCGGATCCTTAAAAGGTCTTAAAATGTCTTAAATTCAGTTTTCCAAAATGTAAGGTCATAAAAAGACTGATACAACAAAAGTCTTAAAGAGTTCGTACACGTACATTACAAAATAAGAGTCCTCTGTGTATTTCAAAGTTAAAGTGCTTTAAAAGTTCCACGTTATGAATCAAATCTCTGTTCCAGTCTGGGTGACAGACAGTGCATGTCAAGGGCTCATGTCCTGCGAGATGAAGCCATTTCTCTTTTCTGCTATTTTGAGGAACGAGTAACCCAGATACGCACTAGCAGACTGATAATTGGAGGCACTTGGTCTCATGCATCATTTTGGTGTTTACATCAGGAATGCAGTGCTGACATACTGGCATTACATTTTCCTGAATCATGACCTCCTTTATTCTCGTGCTACACGTTGAGATACAAGAGTTCCTCCTGTAAGAATGAATCCGCTATTAAGAGCAAATCTGTATTTAATGCCCTGAGGCATTGGTGTTAGTGTAAGCAGACAGACGGCCTTTGCTTGATCACATGCTTTCTGTAACCCTCCTTGTCAGCTTGATGAAGGTTGACATAGAGCAGCAAACCCGCTGAATGGAATTAGACTCAGCCGGCTCATTAAAACAGTGCAAGGTGTACTTCACCCCGCTGAAATCTGATGCAATGTGTGCCAATGCTTAAAGTACAATTGCAATTATTTTTAATTTTCTCATAAAATGAGTGATGCTTACCCATGCCAAACGTAATGCTGCAGTGCATTGCTAGGGTGTTCTGTGTGGTTGTTAACCTGTTGCTATGTGATTGGACCTACCGTCTCAGTGCCAGCTTTGTCTTATTAGCAGCATTCATTACATACAGATAATTGTATAGCAGGTTTTTTGGTTACAGCTTCAAGACAGCATGTGTGCTTGTTAGTGCCTATGACAATGCATGTAAATCTAGAGACTTGGAAACTCTAGCACAGGTGCACCGTAGCTGTAACCCACTGGGCATTTGGTGAACGTCTGCAATCAGACCTGATCAGTCAAGACAACATGGATCAGGTGTGGAGCTTATTGTTCTCTGTAAGCCAGATTACACAGCCTTTTACCACTGTGTGTGTGTGTGTGTGTGTGCGTGTGTGTGCGTGTGTGTGTGCGTGTGTGTGTGTGTGTGTGTGTGTGTGTGTGTGTGTGTGTGTGTGTGTGTGTGTGTGTGTGTGTGTGTGTGTGTGTGTGTGTGTGTGCGTGACAATGGCACCGCATAAGCTCCTTCGAGACACTTGTGTTCTGGGTGTATAATTACCATATGTGGTTTACCTGCTGAAGCATATTGTCTCCATGCTAGTAACCACGCTAGTCATAATCTCTAATTGAATCAGCAGAGAAACAGACACTATACTGTATATCACAGAAATTGTTGGACAAAATTCACATTTTAGTTATTGGCTCCCTTTTGATTTATTAGTGTGGATTTGAAGGGAATTGGTGACTCCCCACAGGATGTTAAAAAGGAAGTTAAATGGGAAGAAAGAGGAGTTTACTGTCACACGGCAGATCATTTCTTTAGTTTATAAACAGCCTTTTATTGAGAAAAATTTAGCATTCTGGGATTATTATTATTATTAATAATTATTTATTGATTTTTTATTAGGTTGATTTCACAAAACCAGTCAAGAAAATATAGTGGTCATATTTAAATCCAAATGAATATAATGAAAATGTAACATTATATTTTACATAATGCCTACATAAAGCCTACATTTAAGATCCTTATTTTTTATTTATTTGTATATTTTAAACATAAATTTCAGGATATGCACATCCACAATTCCCATCGCCATCATATTTTAGTTTTACTAATCCCTTTGTTTTCAGTGATGAGTCTCATTACAGTTGTATCTTAAAAACCTTCAGTTACAGCAGTTATATGAATTTATTTTACTTTTATTCCTTGTTATTTCTACTTCCTTAAAGGAATAGTCCGGGTTCAATTATGTAAAAGTAAAGCTCAATCAACAACATTTGTTGCATAATATTGAATTCCACAATCAATCAATCGGTCAGTCAGTCAGTCAGTGAGTCAGTCAGTCAGTCAGACAATCAGTCAGTCAGACAGTCAGTCAGTCAGACAGTCAGTCAGTCAGTCAGTCAGTCAGTCAGTCAGACAGTCAGTGAGTCAGTCAGACAGTCAGTGAGTCAGACAGTCAGTCAGACAATCAGTCAGACAGTCAGTGAGTGAGTGAGTCAGTCAGTCAGTCAGTCAGTCAGACAATCAGTCAGTCAGTCAGTCAGACAATCAGTCAGACAGTCAGTGAGTGAGTCAGTCAGTCAGTCAGACAATCAGTCAGTCAGACAGTCAGTCAGTCAGTCAGTCAGTCAGTCAGACAGTCAGTGAGTCAGACAGTCAGTCAGGCTGACAATCAGTCAGTCAGACAACCAGTCAGTGAGTCAGTCAGTCAGACAATCAGTGAGTCAGTCAGACAGTCAGTGAGTCAGTCAGTCAGTCAGACAATCAATCAATCATTAACAATCAGTCAGTCAGTCAATCAGACAATCAGTCAGTCAGTCAGACAGACAGTCAGACAATCAGTCAGTCAGACAGTCACACAGTCAGTCGGTCAGACAGTCAGTCTGTCAGTCAGTCAGACAATCAGTCAGTCAGTCAGTCACACAGTCAGTCGGTCAGACAGTCAGTCGGTCAGACAGTCAGTGAGTCAGACAGTCAGTCAGTCAGTCAGTCGGACAATCAGTCAGTCAGTCAGTCAGACAATCAGACAATCAGTCAGTCAGATAATCAGACAATCAGTCAGTCAGACAATCAGACAATCAGTCAGTCAGTCAGACAGTCAGACAGTCAGTGAGTCAGACAGTCAGTCAGTCAGTCGGACAATCAGTCAGTCAGTCAGACAGTCAGTGAGTCAGTCAGACAGTCAGTGAGTCAGACAGTAAGTCAGACAATCAGTCAGACAGTCAGTGAGTGAGTGAGTCAGTCAGTCAGTCAGTCAGACAATCAGTCAGTCAGTCAGTCAGACAATCAGTCAGTCAGACAGTCAGTCAGTCAGACAGTCAGTGAGTCAGTCAGACAGTCAGTGAGTCAGACAGTCAGAGTGGGTGAGTCAATCAGTCAGTCAGATAATCAGACAATCAGTCAGTCAGACAATCAGACAATCAGTGAGTTAGTCAGACAATCAGTCAGTCAGATAATCAGACAATCAGTCAGTCAGACAATCAGTCAGTCAGTCAGACAGTCAGACAGTCAGTCAGTCAGTCGGGCAATCAGTCAGTCAGTCAGTCAATCAGTCAGTCAGTCAGACAGTCAGACAGTCAGTCAGTCAGTCGGGCAATCAGTCAGTCAGTCAGTCAATCAGACAATCAGTCAGTCAGACAATCAGACAATCAGTCAGTCAGTCAGACAGTCAGACAGTCAGTCAGTCAGTCGGGCAATCAGTCAGTCAGTCAGTCAATCAGACAATCAGTCAGTCAGACAATCAGTCAGTCAGACACTCAGTCAGTCAGACAGACAGACAGTCAGTCAGTTAGTCAGATAATCAGACAATCAGTCAGTCAGTTTTTCAGAAAATGTACAAATGTTCATAATCGTCATATGGATCATCATGAGTCAAGGAATCAGAGAAAAAAATAATTTAGTTTCTAGGACTCACGGTTCAAAAGTTTTTAACATAAACGTGTGTCCATGTTTGGGCAGTTGGTGGCGCTAGAGGGTTTGAAGTAGAGACGTCAAATTTGTTGTGGTAACAGATCAGACTGTCCTCTATCTTTGTGCCAAATTTCATAACTTTCCCACAAGTGGTTCATCCATAGACTCGAGCAGAATAATAATAATAATAACAGGAAAACTAATGAAAACAATAGGGGTCTATCGCCCCTTCGAGGCTTGACCCTTAATAATTATTATTATATTTAATTTGATATTCCCTTGTTTACTCATTTTATTTGTTGTTTGTTTATTTTCAAATATAAAACCTGTTTAAATTATTTCAGTGTGTGTATCGGTCCTTTTTGTACATTTTCAGCCCATTTTAACAATACGGTGATAATACTGTGTGGAGCGGAGGGGGGACTAGAATTCCGGACTAGAATGTTGCACGCCCGGTCCCCAATCAGCCTGATGAGGCACGCGAGGGATAAAGGCGGCCGGTGACGACGGTTCGAGAGAGAGAGAATTACGGGCATGTCCATCATGTGTGTTCGTGTGTTTTGGTTTAAGTTTTCATTAAATTATTATTTATATTGACAAGCCGGTTCTCGCCTCCTCCTTGCCCATCTTAACCCCCTTGCATACCGATAACCGTGATAGTATCATACCGTTACATCTCTATACAAGACATAAACAATATGTGTGTTCACATTTTTTACTTTGTAGCTTTGTGGCAATGCCGGTCAACACTGTAAGCAATGTTATCCCATTAGAGTCATGTAATGTTAAGTGTTGTGGCCTCACTGTAATAGTGATTAAAATAAACGTGGGTAGAATTTAAAATGTTTAGGATGGGGGGTGTTCGCTGTCCTTTTCTGCATATCGTGGTGCTGTTTTGTGGTCCGTTCTGCATGCTTATCGCGGCCGCACCACCGGACCGCTCAGTTCTCCCGATGGCCAGCCCGCCCCTGATCGGCCCTAAAGTGCGTCGGCCCACCGGGAAAATGCCAGTATGCCAGATTACCAGTCCAGCCCTGGAGGTCGGGAATTACCTAGGCGCTGAAAGTGCCAAAAGTGCAGTCTGTAACGCGGATAGAGCGCTTTCATAAGGTGGCGAAAGCCCATATCTCCAATCACCGAAACGGCTGCAAATCTTTGGCAATGAACACCCCCACTGCCTTTGTTATTTTTTTGTGTCTCTCTGAACCATTTGAGTATGTATGCTGGAAGGAATCAGCGTGACTGTATCACCTGTCCTGCTTTCAGACAGTGAGAGCGCTGGGTGATGGTGCCGCAGATGTGCAGCCATGTTGGAAGTGTTTCCATTTGAGTAGGCATCATGCATAAAACAATGCTCACACACAGTCATTTTTTTGTTTACCATTTTTTGTTCCTCAGCATTATACTCAACGGCAAAACCGAAATCACAGATTTGAAAGACGGTGGTGCTTCGGTGGTCCTGAAGGCAGTTTAATTGTTCATGTGGTAAATGGCCTGAGGGTAAAAACTGTTCTTGTGCCCAGGTGCCCTGGTGCTCAATGCTCTGTAGTGCCAGCCAATGGGCAACAGTTCAAAGCGGGAGCGGGCAGGGTGTGTGGGGTCCAGAGTGATTCTACCTGCTCCATTGGCAGGTTGAACTTCCTCTGCTGAGCCTTCTTCACAATGGAGTCTATGTGGGTGTCCCACTTCAGGTCCTGAGAGATGGTAGAGCCCAGGAACCCGAGCCTCCATGGAGAATTTCACCCAGAATCGCATGTTTAAACATGCGAGTGGTCAAGTAGGTTGGCTCGGTAAAAATGGATCACTAAAGGGATTGGCTGTTGGCATAATTAGCAGTCTCTCTGGCCATTATGAGATGCCACTCGCTGTGCCCGTCTGTATTTTATATGGATTTACTCTTGAGGAGCTCCTTGAGCCTTTGGAGTAGCAGCAGATGTCTTACGCCCTCCATGTAATGTTTGACAGCTTACTGAGTTCTGCTTTCATTTCTCCTCGCCGTGAAGTCAGGACAAAGAGAGATTTGCTCGGGGAAGAGAGGACTGTGGAATTGGGACTTCATTTCTGGTGAAGAGATAACAGAATTATGCAGCTTGAGCTGAGATCAGGTAAACCAGACTGTGCCTCACTTTCAATGATATTACTATGGAGCACGACAGCCAGGTTCTGGAAGAAAACACCCCATTCATTTTATCCATAGGTGATTTATTTTAATTCTTTAAACAGACCTACATCTATGGTATATGCTTCTGTTGAAGCCATCAGTCCACATTATTTCAACTTAAATAATATATATACACACTGTATATGCTGTATATGTTCTCAGTAGTCCGGTTTCTGGTGAATAACTTCACTACCCATGATCTGAAGAGAAAGATCCACCAATTAGAGAATTGCTTCCAGTTGCTCAACCTACAATCTCAAACTACTGACATATTTGTGTCTGAATACTCTCCGATATACACTGATCAGCCACAACATTAAAACCACTGACAGGTGAAGTGAATAACATTGATGATCTCGTTACAATGGCACCTGTCAAAGGGTGGGATATATTAGTCAGCAAGTGAACAGTCAGTTCTTGAATATCATGTTTTGAAAGTGTGTGTGTGTGTGTGTGTGTGTGAGTGTGTGTGAGTGTGTGTGTGTGTGTGTGTGTGAGTTTTTGTATGTGTGTGTGTGTTTGTGTGTGTGTGTGTGAGTGTGTGTGAGTGTGTGTGTGTGTGTGTGTGTGTGTGTGTGTGTGTGTGTGTGTGTGTGTGTGTGTGTGTGTGTGTGTGTGTGTGTGTGTGTGTGTGTGTGTGTGTGTGTGTGTGTGTGAGCGTGTATTTATCACTTCGTGGGGACCAAATGTCCCCATAAGGATAGTAAAACCCGAAATTTTAGACCTTGTGGGGACATTTTGTCGGTCCCCATGAGGAAAACAGCTTATAAATCATACTAAATTATGTTTTTTGAAAATTTAAAAATGCAGAAAGTTTTCTTTGAGGTTTAGGTTTAGGGGTAGGGTTAGGTTTAGGGGATAGAATATAAAGTTTGTACAGTATAAAAACCATTATGTCTATGGAAAGTCCCCATAAAACATGGAAACACAACATGTGTGTGAGTGTGTGTGTGTGTGTGTGTGTGAGTGTGTGAGTGTGTGTGCGTGTGTGTGTGTGTGTGTGTGTGTGTGTGTGTGTGTGTGTGTGTGTGTGTGTGTGTGTGTGTGTGTGTGTGTGTGTGTGTGTGTGAGTTTTTGTATGTGTGTGTGTGTTTGTGTGTGTGAGTGTGTGTGTGTGAGTGTGTGTGTGTGAGTGTGTGTGAGTGTGTGTGTGTGTGTGTGTGTGAGTTTTTGTATGTGTGTGTGTGTTTGTGTATGTGTGTGTGTGTGTGTTTGTGTGGGTGTCTGTGTGAGTGTGTGTGAGTGGGTGTGTGCACGTGTGTGTGTGTGTGTGTGTAGCGGTTAGCGTGCTGCACTACGAACCTGGCGAGCTGAGTTCGATTCCCGCTCATGGCTAACACCAGTGACGATTATCTGAACCGGTCCCGGGCCTCCCATAGGTTGACTCAGCCTAAAATGAGTACCTGGTGTGGTGTGTAAACATCGCCACTGGGGAGACAAAGGCGGTCGGGCGTGGTGCTTCACCCACTCCCTCGTGTACCGTTCCGGCCCTCATAGGTGCTCGCTAACAGCACTTGTCCCTACAGTCTGTTAAGGCTAAATGGGGGATCTTTGTCTTTGTGTGTGTGCATGTCAGTGGGTGTGTGAGTGTGTGAGAGTGTGTGTGTGTGTGTGTGAGTGTGTGCATGTGTGTGTGTGTGTGTGTGCGTGTGAGTGTGTGCGTGTGCGTGTGCGTGTTCGTGTGTATGTGCGAGTGTGTGTGTGTGTGCGCGTGTGTGTGCGCGCGTGTGTGGTAAATAATTATGAACTGATCTCCACATCATCTGAAACTGAGGCATGATAAATTATAAGGCTTGGTGGTTTCTGTATGTTATATGACATTTATAATCACACTGATGGTGTTTTGACACTTGTGATGACCAGTTTGTGGAGATGACCAGTCCAACGTCCTGCTCACAGCAAGTTATGAAGCTGATATTGATGGCATAGTATCCAGCTAATATTTCCTGTGTGGTTTCTGATGATCTGAGATCCGATTACATAAACCCTCTGCTGAATATGTTTGAGAGATGACTCAGCCAGCTATTTTGTTTTCACGATTTATTGATACTGAAATATATTTGGATTAGTGGCACAGACATGAATCGATCTGGGCACTTAATTTGCCTTTCCTTTTATTTCTTGTATTGCAACAATGAATTTGGAGGGCTACTCTTTGACGTTAGCCTTGAGCTTATTAGCACCTCACCTGTAAGATGACCCATGGTGTGTGTAATTGATGGAGCGATAAAATGCACTTGATAGACACTCGGCCTCATGTGGGCTTTATGAGCTCAGGTGATGGCTTGTTGACTGGAAAACAATGGCTATTCAGGGAAATGAGGACCCAAAAAGCAAAAGTACCATCTGTGTGTGGTGGTTTTATGTTTTCTATGGCCACTCGGCCTCTCTTGTCTGTTTGTTCCACTCTCATACTCTATGAATTTAACACACCTGTAGACTGCCCCGTGCTTTAGTTTTCACAGTTCCACCCTTGTGTTGTACGCCTTTGGCATTCTGCACTGTGTGATAGATCGCTCTTGTGCCTTTAAGAAATGCCTGGATGTGGCTTGTTTTCACCAAGAGTTAATTCAAGCGTAAAACATGCACAACAGTTGGCGTAAAAGAGATCCCTGCTGGTAGACATTTCTTAAAGTTTCATTTTCATTTTGCTGTAATGTGCATTTGTAATTTCATGTGCTTTGCTAACATCTACTATTGAATTAGACCATTTCCACAGGTTGTCCAAAGTAGAGGTCTGCAAAGGCATTTAGTTGAAGCCCGTACCGAGACCCGACATGACCAGAACCATAAAATGTGCTGAAAATGCTAAATGCCGTGAGATGCTGTGCTGCGGTCAAATATGTCGTTCCAGTGTGTGTTTTCATAAAAAAAAACAATTGAAAAACCACGCAGACGCATGCAAAAACACGCTTTGTGTGAACAGCCCTTGTCTAATCCAGTGTTTCCCAACCACTGTGCCGTACACTAGTAACATTACAAGTATACACGCTACTAAGATGGACAGAAAACATGGAAAGTTCTTGAAAAGGAAAGATATTGACAATGGTTAGCCGATGTGGGATAGTGGTGTCAAGGCTGGACTGGTAATCTGGCATACTGGGCATTTTCCCAGTTGGCCGACGCACTTTGGGTCCGATCAGGGGTGGACTGGTCATCTGGAGAACCGAGGGGGCCGGTGGGTCGGCCGTGAAACGTGTCGAATGGGCCGCGATAAGCTAAAATGAGCTGCCGTGTTATGCAGAACGGACCACAATACGCCGCCTTGATATGCAGATAACGACAGCGAACACCCCTCCTGCTCAACAACTTTTTGGCATAAAAAGCGAACACCCCCCGCTCAACTTTTGGGCCAGTTGCCAAGTAAAATCCCGGGCCGATTTCTCTTCCCAGTCCAGCCCTGGTGGTGTGCCACCGAAGTTTTTAGTCGTAAAAAGTGTGCCGTGGCAGAAAAAGGTTGGCAAACGCTGGTCTAATCATGTGTGTCTGTAAGTTTTGCAATTTGAATCACCATAATAATCATAATTTTGTATTAATGACAAACTCAAACCTGACTCAAACCCAAAGTTATACTTGAGAAAATGACCCTAACCCAAAAGCAACCGCAACCAGGCGGTTCGTCGTGTCTCGTCAAGCTCAGGGCAGATGGCAGAGCTCTTCCCTAAAGACACATGCGCCAACCCGAAGTCCTCAAACCTGATCCTGTCAAATGATTGACAGAGTTTCTTATTGGCTAAATATCAGATTTCTGGCCACTTTGGCTTCTATGTTGTTGTTGTTAACAGAAGCCAGCGCTGTCACAGAGACAGGTGTGCTCTCTTGAGTACAGTTTTGTGAATATATCTTGCCAGGCATGCCTACCCAAACAGTAGAATGACATGCTTTACATACAGACTCCAGATCTTCTTCACTGCGGCATTATGAATGCGTGCGTCCTCTGTAAGAAGATAAATTCCCTCACATTCCCAGCGCAGCATGATGGCGTGTAAAATGCAGTTGTTATGTGTCTCAGATCATATCTGGAGAGGCATCAGATTATCAGCTTGTGACTGATCTCAGCGACGAACGCTGTGAGAACATCGAGAGAATCTGCATGTGCACTGCTGAACGCCCCTGGGATATAGTGTTTACTCTCCCAGATCTCTCAGTTTATTTCTGCTGTTCTGAAATATAGGCTAAATATTCACGCTTTGATGAAACAGCTCGAAGTGCTGCTGGAACGGTGCACGCTTATCAGTCAACTCCATCACTGGCAGGAGCAGATGTGCTCGTACGGTTGGACTTGGGCATCAGGATACATCTGTTGGGCATCACCCTCCAGCTCAGACTGTGTCACCGCAGGGCAGGATCTGAACAGAGTCGTGATGAAGTGCTTTGCACAAGGCCACAACATAGCTGACCACAGGAAGTAAACCATGAGACATGTTTCATGTTTCTATAATGTTGGTTCATGTTGTGACATCAGCCACCGTGACTGAAATTTTAGATAATATAAAACATTCATTTCTGAGTCTGGGAGACGCTCTTGTTTTTGTCGTGTCATTTTACCAACAGAACCCCCATTAACCTTTAGCTTTGAATTAGCATGTACAGCTTTCGTTCTGATCCTGTTCTTGTGTTGTTCTGAATTTGGAGCAGCTTCTGACCTTTTTGAGAGTGACTCAGAATAGCCTACGAAGGTTTGTTCAAATTTAGACGGCAACTAATTGGCTTGATCAGTGCTGCAGTTATGCCACAGAATGACAGCGTGTGTCAGATGGAAATGTAAATCCCCATACAGTGTAATCAAGATAGTGATTACTGTCACTTTAAACATGGCCTGTAAGCATGTGGAAGTCTCTCCATATGCTCTCCCTCCCTCTCTCGCTCTCTCTTTCTCTCTCTGCCTCCCTCTGTGTGTGCTAATTATCTTTTGCACCTTTTGCTGTTGCAGTGGCTGCAGATTTATGGGAGAGTCCTGGGAGAGAATCAGGAGATTGGCTGATATTGATCTCACTCAGAGAGTTTCACACATCAGTGCCTTTATATACACACACACACACACTGACACATACACACACACACTCACAAACACGGACACACACACACACACACACACACACACACTCACACAAACTGACACACACACACACTCTCACACACACTGACACACACACACACACTAACAAACACTGACACACACACACACACTCACACACACACACATGTTGTGTTTCCATGTTTTATGGGGACTTTCCATAGACATAATGGTTTTTATACTGTACAAACTTTATATTCTATCCCCTAAACCTAACCCTACCCCTAAACCTAACCCTCACAGAAAACTTTCTGCATTTTAACATTTTCAAAAAACATAATTTAGTATGATTTATAAGCTGTTTTCCTCATGGGGACCGACAAAATGTCCCCATAAGGTCAAAAATTTCGGGTTTTACTATCCTTATGGGGACATTTGGTCCCCACAAAGTGATAAATACACACTCACACACACACACACACACACACACACACACACACACACACACACACACACACACACACACACACACACACACACACACACACACACACACACACACACACACACACACACACACACACACAGGCTATTTTTGGAAGTATACTCCATTGCTAATCTTGCTATTGCTGCAGTATACAGTAGTGTGTATACTGGGCGAAATACATTTGCCACAGTGTGCAGTATGCAACAGAGCACACTTAATACTTTATTCCACAATACGATACACTTTTCTTGACTGTCCATTTCCAGCATGAAGAGTTAACTAATATCAGATGCAATTTTTTGCAGTTCTTTGTTTTAACTTCTATATTTACTCATACTTTGATTGGACTGCCAAGTGAAGATGTTCTTCAGATGTTCAGTTTTAAGATTAAAAATACAAAATATACATTTTATTTCCAAACTGGACAGACATAGAGCTTCAAATTAGAACAATCTCATCAAAATAAGACAATATGCATTGAAGTGTGTAAATACGGATGAATATTGCCAATGACGACAGATTTAGCGAGTCCTCACGAGGTGTCAGTGACTGTTAAATGTGGCTGCGGTCGAACCCGTCAACGCCACCCACAGGGGGAAAAAATATATATCGGGTGTTATTTTGTAGATAACCAATAGTTCTAAAAGCAACTTGGTGCTGATTAATAAAGTAGTTAGTGTTACATTAGTATTTCATTATTGACTATCATAGACGGTGTTGTCTACGTTCTCCTCATCACCTCTTTATCTAATCACTGATGTGAAAATATACTCGGTCACAGTCAGCCATATGTGTCTTTTCATGATTAATGAAACAGACAGTGTCTGTACCATGTCTGTGTCTATGCTGTTTATATGAAAAATGGATGATGTATGTGTTGTTTCTGCGCATGGCTGCTCTTTGACTTGCCAATAGGACTGTTGTTTGAAATCTCAACGCTCAAAATAGAGTCAACGAGAGATTATTATTCTTGTGACCTCATTTTTTCTTTTTATTTAACTGGCTTTAAACTTTTCTCTGACCCACACTCGGATCAAGTTCATTTCTTCACTTTACACACACACAAACACCTCCTGGAACCCCCCTCTCCTGCTACTCAATCTGCACTTATGATCTGTGAGAATGATGTGTGCCTGGCCTTTCGGAAACAAAAGACTAGGAAAGGTTCAGGCCCAGACGGTTTTTCACCTGCCTGTCTGAAATCTGCGCTGACCAACTGGCCCCCATCTTCACACTGATCTTCAATAGATCACTGGAGCAGTGTGAAGTTCCCTACTGCTTCAAATGCTCCACCATCATTCCAGTCCCCAAAAAAAATTAAATCACAGGACTTAATGACTGCAGACCTGTCGCTCTTATGTCTGTGGCCATGAAGTAATTTGAGAGACTGGTTTTGCCCACCTGAAGGACATCACTGGACCCCTGCTGGACCCCCTTCAGTTTGCTAACTGAGCAAACAGGACTGTGGATGATGCAATCAACATGGGACTGCATTATATCCTGCAACACCTCGAAAGACCTGGGGCTTATGCAAGGATCCTATTTGTGGACTTCAGTTCAGCCTTCAATACCATCATGCCTAATCTTCTCACCAGCTTTCTAACAGATAGGCAGCAGATAGTGAGACTGGGGAAACTCACTATTAGCACTGGTGCTCCACAGGGTCTTGTTCTCTCTCCACTGCTATTCTCCCTGTACACGAATGACTGCAATGCAAAGGACCCCTCTGTCAGCAATAAAAACACCCTGCCCACTCCCTCTTTCAACTGATGCCATCTGGCTGGCACTAGAGAGCATTGAGCGCCAGGACATCCAGGCACAAGAACAGTTTTTACCCTCAGGCCATTTACCACATGAACACTTAAACTGCCTCATTTTCTATTCTGTGTCTCACTGTAAAGTTCTGTTACATTAGTAACATTACTTCTTTCTCCTATCCCCAAAAACAATTATTCCCTGTGTACGCGAGAACACTTGGCATTAAAGCTCATTGAAATCTGGGAATATGAGTGCAGGAAAAGAAGAACATAGAAAGGTTAGCACTCCTAAGAACATGTAATATATGTAATGTGTAAGTCATTTTACACATTAATGAGGAAAATATGTTGTTACAGACATGACAGTTGTGAAAGCGGCACCTACCTATACATGATAAGCTAAAACTATCCGCAAATTTTCTCTCTTCTTTTCTCCCCAATTAGCAATGCACAATTCGCTCCTAAGTCCTCATGGTGGCGTGGTGACCCGCCTCAATCCGGGTGGCGGTGGGTGAATCTCAGTTGCTGCCGCGTCTGTGACAGTCACTTCCCGTTTGGACTACTGCAACTCTCTCCTTTTCTGCCTTCCTCACAAATCCCTTCATAAGCTTCAACTGGTCCAGAATTCAGCTGCCCGCATCATAACTCGAACCCCCTCTATTCACCACATCACTCCTGTTCTTCAACAGCTTCACTGGCTCCCGGTCCAGTTCCGTATTCAATTCAAAATCCTTCTGTTAACATTCAAGGCCATCCACAATCTTGCCCCCAATATCTGTCTGATCTTCTCCATGTTCCAACATCCACCCGCTCCCTTAGATCCTCTTCCTTCATACACCTGTCTGTCCCCCCCGCCCGTCTCACCACTATGGGGAGCAGAGCATTTAGCCGCTCTGCTCCCCGTCTCTGGAACTCATTATCACCCCAACTTAGAAACATCGATTAATTTTCCCACTTCAAATCGCAACTCAAAACACATCTGTTCAAAAATGCCTATACTCTACCCCTTTTTTAATGTTGTTGTTTATTTAATCTTGGTGCTTTTAAATGTCTTATGTATACATGTACGGTGTCCTTGAGTGCCGAGAAAGGCGCCTTTAAATAAAATGTATTATTATTATTATTAGAGGGTTCTTGTCATGGCCTGATTGGCTTTGGCACTAATCAAAGTGCATTTACTATCAGACGTGTAAATACCAGCTCTATAATTACATTTGCGTGTGTAGATGGACATAAACGAGAGGGAGTTACAGTAAGTGTCAAAATGCAAGTTTTTCAGTGTTGCCAAGTGAGATGTGTTAATAAACAGCAGGGGTATCTTTGGGGTATTTGTGTAGTTTACAGTACTAATTTGTTACAGATATGTGTGGATTAATTAGTGGAGAAATGTTTCACCTTCTGCTGTGCTCAGCTGTTCTCCAAGTGTCAGACGACCGGCGCTCACACTTTCAAAAGCATCTCTGCCATTATCTCCCCAATACTGAATACTGCCTACTGTTTAGAAAAAAACAAGTATGCATTATGCAACGATAAACATTAGTATGCTACTTTCAGCTTGGGTAGTTGTTATAGGCATCATCCTACTTTGGAAATTTCCCATTGAAAATTCAACCTGGAAACTTATGCAGAAATCTATAGTCTTTTCTAAAAAAATACTTTTATATGGATTAAGAAAAAAACGTGAAAATCATTGCTGATATTACCTTCAGTTCATTTCTAACTTTGTGGATTTGCATTGCAAGTGTGCTCTGTTATATACTGACCATTTTAGCAAACGTAGTTTGTCATTCAGGTATTCCATGAAAACACTGAATCTACTTTTTGTAAACTGCAGAAAACAAAGTTCACAAGTAGTACACTCATGTACTGCTGCAGAAATAGAATAAACTCTATATATTGCTAAAATTGTATGCACACATAGTACACACTATATACTGCAGGAATAATACTGTACAACTAGAATGCTCACTATATAGTGCAGAAATAGTACACACTCTATTTACTACAGAAATTAAGTAGTACACACAAATAGTACACACTATATACTACAGAAATAGTTTGAGTAGTACACAAATAGTACACACTATATACTACAGAAATAGTTTGAGTAGTACACAAATAGTACACACTATATACTACAGAAATAGTACACACATTATATACTACAGAAATGGTATGAGTAGTACACAAATAGTACACACTATATACTGCAGAAATAGTACACACTATATACTACAGAAATAGTACACACATTATATACTACAGAAATGGTATGAGTAGTACACAAATAGTACACACTATATACTACAGAAATAGTTTGAGTAGTACACAAATAGTACACACTATATACTACAGAAATAGTACACACATTATATACTACAGAAATGGTATGAGTAGTGCACAAATAGTACACACTATATACTGCAGAAATAGTATGAGTAGTACACACAAATAGTACACACTATATATACTACAGAAATAGTACACACTATTTACTACAGAAATAGTACACACCCTATTTACTACAGAAATAGCATGAGTAGTACACACATAGTACACACTATATACTACAGAAATAGTACACACACTATATACTACAAAAATAGTACACACTATTTACTACAGAAATAGTACACACTCTTATTTACTACAGAAATAGCATGAGTACACACATAGTACACACTAGATACTACAGAAATAGTACACACTCTATTTACTACAGAAATAGTATGAGTAGTACACACATAGTACACACTATATACTACAGAAATAGTATGAGTAGTACACACATAGTACACACTATATACTACAGAAATAGTACACAGATTATATACTACAGAAATGGTATGAGTAGTACACACAAATAGTACACACTATATACTACAGAAATAGTACACACTATATACTGCAGAAATAGTATGAGTAGTACACACAAATAGTACACACTATATACTACAGAAATAGTACACACTATTTACTACAGAAATAGTACACACTATTTACTACAGAAATAGCATGAGTACACACATAGTACACACTGTATACTACAGAAATAGTACACACTCTATTTACTACAGAAATAGTACACACCCTTATTTACTACAGAAATAGCATGAGTACACACATAGTACACACTATATACTACAGAAATAGTACACACTCTATTTACTACAGAAATAGTATGAGTAGTACACACAAAGTACACACTATATACTACAGAAATAGTACACACTCTTATTTACTACAGAAATAGTATGAGTAGTACACACATAGTACACACTATATACTACAGAAATAGTACACAGATTATATACTACAGAAATGGTATGAGTAGTACACACAAAGTACACACTATATACTGCAGAAATAGTACACACTATTTACTACAGAAATAGTACACACTATTTACTACAGAAATAGCATGAGTACACACATAGTACACACTATATATTACAGAAATAGTACACACTCTATTTACTACAGAAATAGTACACACTCTATTTACTACAGAAATAGCATGAGTAGTACACACATAGTACACACTATATACTACAGAAATAGTACACACTATTTACTACAGAAATAGTACACACTCTTATTTACTACAGAAATAGTACACACTCTATTTACTACAGAAATAGTACACACTCTATTTACTACAGAAATAGCATGAGTAGTACACACATAGTACACACTATATACTACAGAAATAGTACACACTATTTACTACAGAAATAGTACACACTCTTATTTACTACAGAAATAGTACACACTCTATTTACTACAGAAATAGCATGAGTACACACATAGTACACACTATATACTACAGAAATAGTACACACTCTATTTACTACAGAAATAGTATGAGTAGTACACACAAAGTACACACTATATACTACAGAAATAGTACACACTCTTATTTACTACAGAAATAGTATGAGTAGTACACACATAGTACACACTATATACTACAGAAATAGTACACAGATTATATACTACAGAAATGGTATGAGTAGTACACACAAAGTACACACTATATACTGCAGAAATAGTACACACTATTTACTACAGAAATAGTACACACTATTTACTACAGAAATAGCATGAGTACACACATAGTACACACTATATACTACAGAAATAGTACACACTCTATTTACTACAGAAATAGTACACACTATTTACTACAGAAATAGCATGAGTAGTACACACATAGTACACACTATATACTACAGAAATAGTACACACTATTTACTACAGAAATAGTACACACTCTTATTTACTACAGAAATAGTACACACTCTATTTACTACAGAAATAGTACACACTCTATTTACTACAGAAATAGCATGAGTAGTACACACATAGTACACACTATATACTACAGAAATAGTACACACTATTTACTACAGAAATAGTACACACTCTTATTTACTACAGAAATAGTACACACTCTATTTACTACAGAAATAGTACACACTCTATTTACTACAGAAATGGTATGAGTAGTACACACAAAGTACACACTATATACTGCAGAAATAGTACACACTATTTACTACAGAAATAGTACACACTATTTACTACAGAAATAGCATGAGTACACACATAGTACACACTATATACTACAGAAATAGTACACACTCTATTTACTACAGAAATAGCATGAGTAGTACACACATAGTACACACTATATACTACAGAAATAGTACACACTATTTACTACAGAAATAGTACACACTCTATTTACTACAGAAATAGTACACACTCTATTTACTACAGAAATAGCATGAGTAGTACACACATAGTACACACTATATACTACAGAAATAGTACACACTATTTACTACAGAAATAGTACACACTCTTATTTACTACAGAAATAGTACACACTCTATTTACTACAGAAATAGTACACACTATATACTACAGAAATAGTACACACTATTTACTACAGAAATAGTACACACTCTATTTACTACAGAAATAGTACACACTCTATTTACTACAGAAATAGCATGAGTAGTACACACATAGTACACACTATATACTACAGAAATAGTACACACTATTTACTACAGAAATAGTACACACTCTATTTACTACAGAAATAGTACACACTCTATTTACTACAGAAATAGCATGAGTAGTACACACATAGTACACACTATATACTACAGAAATAGTACACACTATTTACTACAGAAATAGTACACACTCTTATTTACTACAGAAATAGCATGAGTACACACATTGTACACACTATATACTACAGAAATAGTACACACTATATACTACAGAAATAGTACACACTCTTATTTACTACAGAAATAGTATGAGTTGTACACACATAGTACACACTATATACTACAGAAATAGTACACACTATTTACTACAGAAATAGTATGAGTAGTACACACAAATAGTACACACTATATTCTGCAGAAATAGTACAGACACTATGTACAGTACACACTACTAATGGTATGAGTAGTGTGGAACTATGCTACTCTGAGCCTTAGATCATATCACATCATACTGAAAGAACCTGGCTGTGGTTAAATGTGACTCCTCCCACAGACACCTGTGCATTCACGACTACATCTGCTTCCACACACTTCTCCATAAGTGTCTCAGCTGCTGGACGGAAGTGTTCAGAACACTGCTGGCATGCGTCCTGTTTACTAATCACAGTTTATTGCGAGTGACTAACTAAACCGAGCGCTACCGCAGCAACGTCCCATATGCCGTTACCAGCTGTGAGACGCACTCGAGAATGAAGACGGAGGAATTAAAAAAAAGGAATAACTCCTGCTGCAAATGTTCTTGAGAATGTCAGAGCACAAGCCGACATGAGTTACTAGTGCCTTTTAAAAAGGGTTTCAGCCCCACGAAATATGTATGACCTACCAATCAGCAACAAGATCTATTCTGCATCCTCCATAGGTGCACTTCATCTTGTATTCATGTATTTAATGTGCTGTTCCCCTGACAGCGTCTCAGCGCTCATTAACATCTTTCACATGTACACGGTGATTCTCAAAGGTGCTGCATTCATGTCTTTATTTTGGGTTAGTTCTGTCAAACTTCTGCAACATCAGCGCTGTCTTGGGGATCAAACTATTACATTGTGCAGTAGTGTGACAGCTGTTTTAAAGAGTCTAGCGCTTCCTGTAATAAGCATTTTTTTAGCTCAATATTTAGTGGTGTAACATGACAAATTTGACCTGTTCTGTTTTCATAATTTGCGATCACAACAGTTATAATCAGATTTGGTAAAAACATCACAAAGATCAGATATGTTATATGTTATATATCGTTGGAAAGGCCTTTAGTAGTAGAGCACAACAACAGTAAGTAAACAAACAAGTAAAAATACTCCCAAGACCAAACTACAGTGCATCTTTACACAGCGGAGTTAAGCCTGCTCTGAGCCTGCTCACAATTGTGTGTAAAGATGCAAAAACCAGACTAAAGCCGGCTCTGACCCACCTCAGCCGCTAGTATCAAAGACAGTTCTGAATGCAGCATCAGAGCAGCCTTAAACTCTGTTGTTATGATAGAGCATATATTTCATAATTTAGTTTTATATTTAAAAGGAAAACTTAATTTGTTTCATGTTTCTGTTTTCATCATTTTATTTTAAAACATTAATCCCATAGCATTAATTATGCAATTGTTATTGGTGTGTAAATCTATTTATGCCTGCTCTGAGCAGCATTAAACAGTCTGTGTAAATGCACCTAAATGCCACTTTAGATGCAACTTCTGTGCCATCTTTACGGTGATAAGATGGCTTGTGAAAATTAATCCATGCAATTAACCGACCTTATAATAATAATAATAATTATTATTATACATTTTAGAGTTGTACTTGGTCGCTGAATCAGTCAGAGCGGTTACTGAATCAACATTTGACTTACTGAATCAGTCAAAGCGGATAATGAATCGGCATTTGACTCACTGAATCATTCAGAGCGGTTACTGAATCAACAATTGACTCACTGAATCAGTCAGAGTGGTTACTGAATCAGCATTTGACTCACTGAATCAGTCTGAGTGGTTACTGAATCAGCATTTGACTCACTGAATCAGTCTGGGTGGTTACTGAATCAACAGTTGACTCACTGAATCAGTCAGAGCGGATAATGAATCAACAGTTGACTCACTGAATCAGTCAGAGTGGTTACTGAATCGACAATTGACTCACTGAATCAGTCAAAGCGGATAATGAATCGGCATTTGACTCACTGAATCAGTCAGAGTGTTTACTGAATCAGCATTTGACTCACTGAATCAGTCTGAGTGGTTACTGAATCAGCATTTGACTCACTGAATCAGTCTGAGTGGTTACTGAATCAACAGTTGACTCACTGAATCAGTCAGAGCGGATAATGAATCAACAGTTGACTCACTGAATCAGTCAGAGTGGTTACTGAATCGACAATTGACTCACTGAATCAGTCAAAGCGGATAATGAATCGGCATTTGACTCACTGAATCAGTCAGAGTGTTTACTGAATCAGCATTTGACTCACTGAATCAGTCTGAGTGGTTACTGAATCAGCATTTGACTCACTGAATCAGTCTGAGTGGTTACTGAATCAACAGTTGACTCACTGAATCAGTCAAAGCGGATAATGAATCAACATTTGACTCACTGAAGTCATTACTTTCACAGATGTGTTCTTTTGTAACTGGCAGGATGTTCATATAATGATATGAAGTAAAAATAAAAAAATAAAACTTTTTCACTTATTTATTTGTTTATAAACTCAACAGGGACTCCACCGCTGAAAAAACAATACAGTTATATCAGTTAGGTTGCCTTTTTTCTATTGTTTATAAATATATGTTTATCAACAATACTTTTGTTCTAGATGCATAATTATATCAATTAAAACACATTGCCCTCTGAAGTAGTTTCAATATACAGACGTTAGTAGCTTGTAGCTTTTGCCTTTTTTGAAGGCGGGTTTGACTCGAGATACACTACTTCCCAACGCTGATGCCACAGGATTTATAATGTGAACTGCAACTCTAGTGTTCGAGAAATATGAATAATGCATTTTATTTTTTCATGCATGTCATTAATATTTCACGTGCTGTTCATAGGTGCGATATTGCATTATGACACAGATCCTTGCAAGATTAATTATCTACTTCAAGGATCTCCACAAGTCTCTAGTCTCTAAATTGTCACTCGATGCTCACAAGAAAATTATTAAAAGGGCCGAGCTGCGGTAATATGCACACGGTGTCTCTGCCTGTAATTCATCTTCCGTTAAAGAGTATTAATGGCTGGCTGCTGCCTCGAGGACAAGTGCTGTGTCTCAATGGAAAGGCAGGTAGCCAAGCACTGTTTCCTAAATTGGATTTGGCTAAATCCAGGGGGAATCTGATGTTTACCTCCTGCAGAACAGCAGAGGAGGATTATCTGCAGGGTTTTGTGGAGGAGACGTGTTCAGCAGTGGTGACAGCAGTGGATGTAGATGTTGGATGGATGGAGATAAGCCGGGATTTAGCACTGCCTTGATTCTTAATGATCCAAAAATGTAACCTTCCTGGTAATGTGGGGATGTATCTGTCACCGCAGGAGTGAAATGACGTTGTGCTTCAGATTGACTCTTATTGTTGTAATGCCACACTGGGCCAAAACCAGATAGCTTAGCATTTGGAAGAGCCTTTCTGAATGTTTCTAATCATTATGTTCCGCTATTTATTTATTTATCTTTATTCTATATGTGACGCTCCTGTTCTGCCTGCTCCGTACGGGACTAACAAGGAGGCTAAAGCCCCTAGCGTCAGTCGCTAGTGCACCTCTTGAGGTCATGGTAGTGAGTTTTATACACATTGCACAGCTATCTATCAGCTGACTCCCGTTACACTCACCCCCCTAAACCTCACTCTGATCCGGGTCACGGCACCATTGTGACATGTTCTACCCGCTCCGTACGGGACTCGAACTGGCATCTCTGGCATGGGAGGCAGGATGCACTATCAAGGAGGCTAAAGCCCCTAGCGTCAGTCGCTAGTGCATCTCTTGAGGTCAGGAGAGTGAGGATTATACACATTGCACAGCTATCTATCAGCTGACTCCCGTTACACTCACCCCCCTAAACCTCACTCTCATCCGGGTCACGGCACCAGTGTGACACATGTTCTACCCGCTCCGTACGGGACTCGAACCGGCATTGGAGGTGGGCACGCTAACAAGGAGGCTAAAGGCTAGAGCCTCTAGCGACAGTCGCTACTGCACCACTTGAGGTCAGGAGACTGAGGATTATACACATTGCACAGCTATCTATCAGCTGACTCCCGTTACACTCACCCCTAAACCTCACTCCCATCCGGGTCACGGCACCATTGTGACGCTCCTGTTTTGATCTTTTCCTTTTAAAAACAACAACATTTCTTGCCAAGATGCCCAAGGTTTTAAAATCAGAAGCCCAACAGATGGAGGAGGAGGCCTTAAAAATGTAATTTCTCATTGTACTGAGAAATGTATCAGCACTTTATTAAACCCAGGCCTCATATGTTCTAATTATGTTCCATAATGAGTGCAAGCAATATCGAAGTGAACGAGCGAGCGAGTCCCCTGGCTTTCAAACCACTGACAGGAATTTGCTGATTTGACTCTTTATTGCTGTTTGAAAATTAGACTTTTGGGAATCTGTCTAAAGAAAAATAGTTTCCCATTCCCTAATTTGTATTGTCTCCAGCAGTAAGCGTTTTCTCTTTCTGTGACTTTTAATTAAAATTGCATCAAGGATCAGAAGACATGCAAATGAAAAAGAGATTGAGTCAGAATGTAAACAGTATGTTCTGATCTTGAGGGATGAATGGTTGCTGTGATACTAGAGCTGGTGAACACAGGTCTCCGGTGTTTAATTGGCTGCGGGTATGAATCCAGGAGTCTATAATGTACTCCACTTCATAGACCACCATAGTGATGGATGTCTCAATGTCATTGATTCCTGCAGTGAGGGAAACGGATAGTCTTCAGTCAGAACTCCATCGAAGTCTTCACATGTTTCTGAAGACCCCGTGCACACTCAGCAGTATGCAGCAGTCCTTCTCCAGAGGTTCCTAATTCACGGAATTGTACAGACTTCAAATGGAAGCGTGACACATTGTGTCAAATTGCAAATATAGCCTGAAATGTTCCTGGACACACAAGTGATCCAGCCGTGTCAGGTCTGATGGATGAGGCAGTCGGTCCAGCTGATCACAAGAACTCCCGTTTCCTATAATAGATCATCGCTCAGCATGAGGATCTTGAGTGTCACTCAGAAAGATCTAGAATGTCAGGAAAACAAGCCCTGGAGGCTGACACATGGCAGGCTTCTGCTGATACAGCAACACCATTAAGTTCAGTCAGGTCGGACAGGAACTCCAGAGCGAGATCATCCAGAGCATTTAAAACTCGAAGATAATAAAATGTTTGAGGTTACGTCTCGGAGGATTTGAGAACCTGACATTTTATCGAAACAAATACAAAATAGTGGTTTTTAAAGATAAGGACAAGTAGGAGAGTTTGCTCCTTGCACTGTAGCTCAGAGGAAAACTAATGCCTACAAACCCTTTTGGGAATTATGCATTTCAAACTTTTTTAGAATTGCCTTTAAAGGATAGTTCACCAAAAAATGGAAGTTCTGTCATCACTTACTCGCCCATTATGTTGTTCCAAATCCACATCTCCCTTTTATATTCCATGGAGGAAAGAATTGCAAGTGACTCGTGCCCTGACACCCTTTAAGCAATCCCTTTGTTCGCTTTTGACTTATTCGGTCAATGTTGCATGAAGGTTTGCATGAGCCCACACAAGCTGTTCCTCACTCACTTTCAGTCAATGTTCTGCTTCAGCTGTGTGTTCAACATCCACTTGTGTGATAAAGGTGTTGAACACAGGAGATGGCATGAGCTGGCACACAAAAGGCATGACTGATCATAGAGTGTTAGTGTTTCGTTGGGTGAGGAGTCCTGAGGAAACTCATATCAAAACACCACATCTCACTTCCTTTCTTGCTCTAGAATAAGTCTAATCCTTCCTTCCTTTCTTTTTTCTTTCCTTTCTATCTTTTTCCTTCCTTTTTTCTTTCCTTTCTTTTTTCTTTCCTTTCTTTTTCCTTCCTTTCTTTATACTTTATTTTTATTTATTTCTTTCCTTCCTTTTTCCTTCCTTCCTTTTTCCTTCCTTTATTTTTATTTCTTTCCTTTCTATCTTTTTCCTTCCTTTTTTCTTTCCTTTCTTATTTCTTTCCTTCCTTTTTCTTTCCTTCCTTTATTTTTATTTCTTTCTTTCCTTCCTTTCTTTTTCCCTTCTTTTCTTTTTCCTTCCTTTCTTTCTTTTTCCTTCCTTCCTTTATTTTTCTTTCTTTCTTTCCTTCCTTTCTTTTTTCCTTCCTTTCTATCTTTTTCCTTCCTTTCTTTTTTCTTTCCTTTATTTTTTCTTTCCTTTCTTTATACTTTCTTTTTCTTTCTTTCTTTCCTTCCTTCCTTTTCCCTTCCTTTCTTTTTTCCTTCCTTACTTTCTTTTTCCTTCCTTCCTTTATTTTTATTTCTTTCTTTCCTTCCTTCCTTCCTTACTTTATTTTTATTTATTTCTTTCCTTCCCTTTTCCTTCCTTTCTTTTTTCCTTTCTTTCTTTTTTCCTTTCTTTTTTCTTTCCTTTCTTTTTTCCTTCCTTTCTTTATACTTCCTTTATTTTTCTTTCCTTCCTTCCCTTTTTCCTTCTTTCCTTTTTTCCTAACTTTCTTTTTCCTTTTTTATTTCTTTCCTTTATTTTTTCCTTCCTTCCCTTTTTCCTTCCTCCTTTATGTTTTCCTTCCTTTCTTTTTCTTTCATTTCTCTTTCCTACCTTTTTTTCCCTTCCTTCCACCCTTCCTTAATTGTATTTCTTTCTTTATTCTTTCCTTTCTTCTTTCTGCACCCTTTTCCTTTTTCCTTCCTTCCATTATTTATTTTCTTTCTTTCTTCCTCTCTTCCTTCCTTTATTTCCCTTCCTTTATTTAATTATTAATTTTCTTTCTTTCTTCCCTTTTCCCTTTTCCTTTCTTTCTTTCTTTCTTTCTTTCTTTCTTTCTTTCTTTCTTTCTTTCTTTCTTTCCTTCCATTATTTATTTTCCTTCTTTCTTTATTTCTTCCTTTTTCCTTCCTTCTCTTCTTGTTAATTTAGGCAAAATAAGCTTGTGAATTTGTTCTATTTCTTACCAATTATGGAACTTATTTCCTGCAGGTGTTCTGTCGTGCGAGAGGTGTCTGGCCAGATTTAGTGAAATTGCACTCTACAATAATTATTCAGTGATTGGATTTTGGGGTAATATGGTTGGGCTTAATATGGGCTTATGAGTCCTGTTGTAACTAGGGAAAACTGATTGTAAAATAAAGGTGTTTTTTCCTTTGCTACTGTATTTTATTTCTTATGGCCACTGAAATGTTGCTTGTGTATGCTTTTAACTGATTGGTTAGATACACTGTGATGAAAGCCTGTTGGTAGTCAAATAACTAATTCAGATGAAGCATTTAGGTCGCTGGGCAGAACATTTACACATTTAAATTTCACAGCAAAAATTAGATCAAACTAAAATGAGAAATCGTAAAAAAAAATGTTCGTTTAATTTAGTTAAATATTACACAATTCAATTTGATGGAATCTTACAAATAGCCTAAAATATCTTGCGTTTCATGTTGTGTGATTGCTGGTTGGCAACCGGGCACAGTCAAGGTGGGCACAGATAGAAAGGAAGATGGACATGTGCACACATTGATCCTCTCGCTGGGCAGCGGGCATCACATCACACTTCATGTAATTAGCAACATTTAGCCCACTTTGCCTTTTTTGGATTAGATATGCTAGCATGCTAGTCTGGATGAGATGATGAATTTACCGCCAGGACTCTCTTAAAGTGACGGCTTCTGCTTGGCCCAGTGGGCTGGTCCTTGAAAATAGAGAAAGGGAATAATTAGATGAGTGGGGTCATGATCATCTGATGAGAGGAGACCGCTGAGGAGGTCTTTTTTAATTAAATTAATTGGATCTTTCTCTACTCGTTGCTTAATCAGATCACCTGTACCACATTCATTATTCATGTGGAACGCCACCAACATTCCAGTGCTGTTTTAATAAATATGTGTACTCTTGGGACACCCAACATCCAATCAGATTAGAGGACTGGAGCTATCTGCTTTATATGATGCTTTTAAGAATGGCTTCTTGCATTTGTGCTGCAATTATTGCATTTATAGCTTTTATTATAGCTTTTAGGTCTTCTACTTTAAATGGTGTTGTGGCCATTATGTCTTGCATGACTGGCTGATATCTGCTCTGTAAACCTCATTTATTCATGTTTGAGGATGAGAGAATGGGGGAGGGTGTCTTTTGAACACATCTAACCACCCCGGGTACCTGCGCTCTCAAACGGACGTATGGTGCTAATGAATGTTTGACTTCCACAGCTCAACGCTTATGCCTTATACAATCATCATTTACTCATCTTTAGGCTGTTCCAAACTCCAGATAACACATAAGATGATGTCAGGCATGATGTCACCATGAAAGAAAGAAAGTCATGCGGGTTCAGAACAACATGTGGGTGATTAAATGATGACAGAATTTTCATTTTGAGCTGCACTATCACTTCAAGGAAATTGGCATCAAAAAACTCAATTTTGAAAGAGGATGTACTGTACTACATTTAATCTGAGATAATCAGTATGAAGCCACTTATCATGGTTGATCTGGTTATTACATCATCAAAACATGATGCAGAATAATCTGAAGCATCACTTTAACAGATCAGATTTGATTCACACGCAGCGCTCATTATGCATGGCCAAGTTCTGTAATATTCTTCATATATTTGTGAGGACTCGCAGCGTAAAAGTAAACAACATTGTGAATATTGTGGCATTTATCATTAAAGTACTTGAATAAAATGTATATATGTAAATCTTATTAAATTAATGTATATTTTGGTCTATATGAATGACAATAGTTAAGTATCGTTCTACCTTTTTTAATTTTGTGGAAAAAATGCTGTGAAAAAGCTGTTAGAGATCATTTCCACAGGTGTCAATCCTTCCTCTCCCGGTCTTGATCTACACAGATGTCGCTCGGCCACGCCCCCATCACCACATACTCCCATCACTTCACTCAGGCCGGGGGGGCCATCCGACCTGACACTTACCCCCCACCCCCCCCCCACCCCCGAGGTGATCCACGCATTGGCATCCTTCATGCGATGGAGCCACTATATTGTGGCATGGCCTGAACAGAATGGAACGGAACGTCTTCTTCTCTCGGCCTCGCTCTAAACAGATGTTGCTTGGCCACGCCCCATCACCACAACTTAATTCAGTCCTATTTCTGAATAAAGACATTGTTGTTTTTGAGTAGACACTGTGTATATACTATATATGTATATATTAGCTGTATCACCCAGCTAGCCCTGTTGTAACCTTATCAAAACACATTTGTAGACTTTTATGTATAGTTAAAATGTGATCGGTTTATTTCATAGCTCTGAAGTGGGATGTACACGATTAACTCCCCTGACCGACCTAATCTCCTTAGCAGCTGCGTCAATCACGCGTGTGAGAAATCCCCCTGCGGTCGCTGCAGTCAGCTTACGGCAATCATCCCTCGTGAACACGTCTGTAAGCAGACTGACTGACAGGTGCGCTCGTATAGATTTGGCAAATCATTAATGGAGAGCAGATCTCTGTATTTCTCTCTCTCGCACGCACACATTACGGTCAGGAGTGAGGAAAAGATTAATTCCCTGAGAACGAACAGGGAATTTTCTCTCTTAATCCCAGAGCCACAGGTTCCATCCCAAGAAAAAAGTGTTTAAACCACACAAGATTTATACTCAGCCGTCTATTGTGAGCTGCTCCCACTCATTTCTTTCTTTACTTAGACATTTTCTAGAGGAGCTCTACTCTTCCTTTCACCATTTATTAGCAGTGCTTGCTATTGCTCATGCTTGAACAAACCCTTATCTGAAGTGTTATTTTTTTACGACACCGTTTATGCTATGGACATACCTCAAATCATGTGGCTTATTGTGGAATGTAGGTGTGCTATCACTTGCCATTTGCCATTTTTGCCTGGCAGACGGCAAAATGGATGATAAAGATCCCATAGACTTACACTGAAGAAAGGACTGAGCCATATTTTGCAACTAGAATATCTTAGATGCTTCAGGTTTAGCGCTTTGACTCTGACGTGTAAGCAAACAGCCAGCAATGACCTAGCAACGGCATAGCAACATGCTACAAATCCATCAACAGCATAGCAATGCCCTGGCAACCACCCACAACACCTTGGCATTGTGGCACTTTTGCATTGGCAGGCACCACTTGTCACATTTTATTTTTGTCACATTCATTTAGTTGAACTCTTCATCTTTGTGTTTCTTTACGTATTAAAGAGTAATCCCAATTATTAACACAATAATGTAAAGATATTATAATCTGATTATGCAAAATACAACTCTGATATCGGAATAAGATCGAAAGAGAAAAAGTGGGATTTGTGCATTCCTTATTATTATTAGGGGTCAAGCCCAGAAGGGGGAAGACTCCAACAGTAATTAGTGAACGTTAGTGTTCTTATTATTCTTTTTTTCTGCTATGGGAGTCTATGGCAGCCCATAGAACTGTACGCAGGAGAGTTATGAAATGTTGCACACAGCTAGAGGACAGTCTGAACTGATATCACACCAAATTTGGAGTCTGTAACTCAAATCCTTTAGCGCCACCATCAGGTCAAAGTTTCACTCATGTTTACACTAATAACTTTTGAACTGTGAGTCCTAGAGACAAAATTTGACACATTTACCCCCCGCCCCCGATTCCTGAGCTCACACCGAGTCGAATGCATACCTTGATTTCGCTTTTTCACTACTCCTACAATTTTTGTCCAATTTCCTCCAAAGTTGTTTTAAAGCGATCGTGAGTTAGAGCTTTCTATGTTTGAAATCGTTCCTGAGAAATGGCTTCAAGAATTTGATGGCGAGAACGCTAAAATGGACTTCATGCTGGATATCCGCAACACTTTGAAAGATTGTAACATTCCGAGTGAAACGATAATTTTCCCATGTCGGCCATTTCGGACATTGGCCAGTTTTAATTTTGACGCAAAATGCTGTATATTATGAACGCATTGGCATATTGTTACAAAACTTTGTGTGTCATCAGGACCATGCCCTGAAGGTGCCTGAGAGGTTTGGCTCCGGTGCCACCTAGTGGTGTAAAATGTATTTTTTTTTACTTTGAGCTTATAACTATTAGTGGTGTTGGTCTATTTTAACAGCACTGGTCTTGTTAAGTTGCCGAGTTCAACGATACAATATTTGCTCTGGTTCACCTTAAGGCCTGTTGCCACTTTGAAAATAGTTTCGAAACGACTTTAGTGAATTGCTTCAAAGCCGTTCGTCCGATCGGAATGAAACCACCAAAATAAGAAGCGTCATTAGTACATTTCTTAAGTTAAAAGAGAACAAGGCAAACTTTTGCTCGTAAAGGCCAAAAACATGCCGATGAATTATAAAAGTGGTCTCTGCTTTTACGGTAAATGATATAAGATATTTTCACCAAACTTGACAGACTTATATAAGGGCTCAACCTGAGAACACACAGAAAAAGTTGCGGGGTTTGGCCATTTGCATTACATTTGACATTTTATGCATTTGGCAGACGCTTTTTATCCAAAGCGACTTACAGTGCACTTATTACAGGGACAATCCCCCCGGAGCAACCTGGAGTTAAGTGTCTTACTCAAGGACACAATGGTGGTGACTGTGGGGATCGAACCAGCATCCTTCTGATTACCAGATTACCAGTTATGTGCTTAGACCACTACACCACCACCACTCCACATTTGGTGGCGCTATAACAGGGAACAATATGATAGTGCCTCTAAATATAGAAACATTGGTCCAATTAATTTCAAAATTTGCATTCAGTGTCTTTGTGGGAGATGCCATCATTGATCATGAGGACAGTTGCATATATTGAGAAACATGGCAGCCATTGGCCAATCATCAACACATCTGACACCGAGCACAGCAGAATGGACTTGAGGCTGTATGTTTGCATTTTTGCGAGACTGGTCTTGTTAGATTGTGTGGGTCATGCAGAGAACAATGATACCACGGTTGGCCAAGATTTGATTTTATGTAAATGTTTTGTTGTTGCTAATATTCCTATAACATTTGTCCAATCAACATGAAATGAATGCTTCTTTCGCTGCTCATACAGCTGATAATTGGCTTTACACCGGTATTGCCGCTTGGAGCTATATTTATTATTATTATTGTTATTGTTATTATTATTATTAATGAACATAATATCCCATAACAAATCTGATGTTTCATGAATTGAAAGTGCTAATATTTCTCCCACAGCCCAG
The DNA here is from genome assembly GCF_025860055.1 of Xyrauchen texanus. NCBI lineage: Eukaryota > Metazoa > Chordata > Actinopteri > Cypriniformes > Catostomidae > Xyrauchen > Xyrauchen texanus. The sequence continues at coordinate 41,479,539 of NC_068304.1, read as the reverse complement.
GAAATATAATATTTGTTTTAATTACCTCTTAGTTAATGATGTGGACTGAAGAGTAGTGATTTTTATTTACTAATTCAAAGCAAATACATTTAGTTTTCTGCTTTAATTAGGAAATGTCTGTTTAAATATGTACAGACAGATTCCTAGTTTTAAAAAAATTAATCTCAGTAGTTTACACTGTTTATATGACTGACAAATGAGCATCAGAGATTATGTTTACCATACTACGGATTTAATGACTGAATATAAATAATTCATGCACAATGTACTTATGGGATGTTTACTTTTCAACCAGCTGTTTTTAAAGCACTTTCATGATCATTACCAAAAGGTGATCATCCAGTGTTTCCACATGGTGCTGTTCTCCTGAAAAAGTCCTTGTGTTCCCCAAGAACACTTAAGTCAATTATAGGCTTCTCAATATCTCAGACTGTTGTAGTGCTGGTTTGATTAAGGACGATCATTTTGATTTCATATAATTTGTACCAATACCATAATTTGATCCATATCATCCGTCCTCTACTGTCAGCCCTGACCCTGTTGTTTGTTCAGAAGCCTTTGAGTTCATTGTGATTTAACCGGGCATTGTTACCCATTGATACAACCTGATCTCTGCAGCAACTTTAGACATGTTGGCTTGAGAACCATTGCTCCATGCAAAGGCTTTAGTGTTTAGCCCATAAAGTGAGCCATCTTTGACCCTGTGTCTGAGCTGGGATCTAAATATAACCCCATCAATTGAGAGTCTGGCTGGACTTCTGATGACCTTACATTGTCAGTCGTGTTAGAGATACCTCAGAGATTTACAGTAAAAGATACGGACACTGAGATCTTCCACATCAAATAACTGGAGCGTCTCATTCTGCAGAAACGACTGTTTGACTCCACTAGTCACAAAGATATAAACCAATACACAAACTCTGACATTTATTTGAGGATTCAGATTTGACATTGGACTTGAAGGGATGTCATGCAACCTGTGTATGATGGTATCTACCTAATTTATATATATATATATTTGTGTCAAATACTGTATAGAGTTAATGATATGCACAGCCTTTGACGTTAGCAATAAAAGGTATGGGAGCATTTTCCTCTTTTTTAAAGTTCTTATAAGTATGTTTTTGTTGCTATCTTAACCGTGCATGATTATATGAATAGTTGCATTTAATCGTTTGCATTTGCCATAGTCTTTCCCTGCTGTCCATGACTGAATCATAACAGACCTGAGTTTTTTGGGCCGTGACCCACCCATCGATCCTTGCTTATAGATTGACTGCAAATTTAACCATGTCAATCACGACTCAAAACTCTTTCAGTCATCTTAGATTGCTTTATAGGCACAGTCCATGCCAAAATTAAAATGATGTGATCATTCACTTATGTTGTTCCATGACGTTCTTTCTTCCATGAAACCCAAAATGTTTGGGTTTCTAACATGTCTTACATCTCCATAGCATCTCCTTGAGTGAGTAAATGATGACAGAATTGTCATTTTTGGGTGAAATAACCCTTTAAAGCCAAACACCACAGTCACGTGACCTCCGTCATGCCACCGGTTTGCCATGTCATGCTCCTGAAATTGTTGACCCAGCAGAGAGAGAGAGAGAGAGAGAGAGAGAGAGAGATGTGGAAGGCCATAAATGGCAGAGCTGGACAACTGCACACATACAGGAATTTTCCCAGGAGGCCCAGTGAGAGGAAGCGCAGGTGACCTCTGACACGAGAACCTGTCATGAATATATGACCTCAGCTGACCCTGCTTTTTAAGTGTGGCTTACATCATCTTAGCACCAATCAGTTTCAATCACTTGAAGCATCTGCAATGTATAATGCTTGTGACAGACATACTTGGCCATAAGTGACCTACACATGCCCAATTTAACATGATGACAGTGCGACTCTGAAAGCACATGAGAGCCTCAACAGATGTGTTCTGGAACTCATGTAGAACTAGTTTTCAGAATGTATGCTGTTTATTCTGACCTTTGAATGCACACGGATAACATTAGATTTGGCTGTTTTTGGTATTCATGTTGTGGTTTAAAGATATTTTATTGTGTCAGTTATGCTGTGGAAAAGCAAGGCAGTAAATTAGAGCTCCATCTAGAGTATAATCTCTATTCAATACAAAAACCTTACTTGTAAGGAGAAGTTATCCAATTATATGCAATGTAAATAATTTGAATATAAAGATTTAGTCACACTTCATAAGTTGATGCAGTATTTATAGAAATTATTTGAATCAATGTTCATAAATAGGGAAGTACCAATACTTCATTTTTGGTACTCGCCGATACTGAGTTTATTTCAATATTATCATCAAAATGGTGTTTAAATAAATGAGTTTAATGAAACTGTAATCAAAGGAAAAAAAAAATTATAATTAACATAATATTGCATTATTGTTTATCACATGAAGTGCATATACACAGAACAGCACAATCCAAAATAAAAACATTGGAGTGATATTTTGTCAGATAATGTGCTGCATAACATCATCACAGATGTTAGATACTGATTAAGTAAAGTATAATTACTACTGATGTATTATTATTACTAATAGTAGTAGTATTACAATGAATATTGCATAACTTTACAGTAGTGATATATTTCTGTAATACTTTTTTCCTATAAATGTAGCTTTTATTTTGAATGAGATTTATTTTGACGGAGCTTTTATTTTGACTGAGCTTTTATTTTGACGGAGCTTTTATTTTGAATGAGCTTTTATTTTGACTGAGCTTTTATTTTGACGGAGCTTTTATTTTGAATGAGCTTTTATTTTGACTGAGATTTATTTTGAATTAGCTTTTATTTTGACAGAGCTTTTATTTTGAATGAGCTTTTATTTTGACTGAGCTTTTATTTTGACTGGGATTTATTTTGAATGAGCTTTTATTTTGAATGAGCTTTTATTTTGAATGAGGTTTTATTTTGACTGAGATTTATTTTGAATGAGCTTTTATTTTGACGGAGCTTTTATTTTGACAGATTTATTTTGAATGAGCTTTTATTTTGAATGTGCTTTTATTTTGACTGAGCTTTTATTTTGACAGAGCTTTTATTTTGACTGAGCTTTTATTTTGACTGAGATTTATTTTGAATGAGCTTTTATTTTGAATGAGCTTTTATTTTGAATGAGCTTTTATTTTGACAGAGCTTTTATTTTGACAGAGCTTTTATTTTGAATGAGCTTTTATTTTGAATGAGCTTTTATTTTGACGGAGCTTTTATTTTGACTGAGCTTTTATTTTGAATGAGCTTTTATTTTGACGGAGCTTTTATTTTGAATGAGCTTTTATTTTGACTGAGCTTTTATTTTGACAGAGCTTTTATTTTGAATGAGGTTTTATTTTGACTGAGATTTATTTTGACTGAGGTTTTATTTTAATGGAGCTTTTATTTTGAATGAGCTTTTATTTTGACGGAGATTTTATTTTGACTGAGATTTATTTTGATGGAGATGTATTTTTTACAACATGCAGTTGCACTCTGTTTACTGTCATCTGCTACAAACAGAGTGTGCAATGCTCATGACCGTGAGTCCAGTATAAGGATTCCAGCCTTGCTGAAGCACCTCCAGATCATCCCCGATCACTCAAACACACACTTATAAAGAGTAAATCCAGAGAAACTGATCTTTTTTCAGTGGTCTCTAAATTTTTTCCAGAGCTGTATCTTCCATTCTTATAATGAATAAGAATATCTCTAATGAATAATACTAAAATATGAATCTAAAACAATAAATAAATAAATAAATATAATTATTATATTATTGATTAATTTTTTTATATTTGTATAATTTAGAAAGTTATTATAGTTATAATAATAATTATAATATTGTGTAATATTAATACGTGCTATAAAAGTGTTATTTATTGAAATTTCTGTTAAATTAATGCGTTAACTAATGTTAAAACAACCTTATTGTAAAGTGTTACCAAATAATTTGAGCGAGCTGATTGGACAGCTGTTTCACCATGTTTCCCCTTTCATTAATCAGCTCACTATCACTATCAAATCACTATAGACCTAATTCACAGCAGCGCCATCTTTGATTTTTGACGGGAATGACAATGAGACTGTGAGGGATAAATACACAGTGTCACTGTTTTTGGGATTGTTCCATGGACAATCTTTCCAAGAAGATTCAGTAGACAAAAAACAACAGACAACAAGAGTTGTGGAAAGTCAGATGGGATCTAGGAGCTTCATACCGTGCCATTGAAGAAATGGTAACCTCTCAAAAGATGGTGCTGCTGTGAATAAGATCTATTTTCGACCCCAGTGTTCCAGTGCGGCTCTCTGAAGACCCTTGCGTTACACAAACCTGCCTTTCCTGGAAGTAGGTTAGCAGAGACTAGAGTATCTATATGCGAAAAGCCCGTTGGAGAACGACCGGCTCGGATGATCATGTGCTCCTGCAGCTCGAGCCTTTGAAGATTAGAGTGCCGACAGTGGAACGTCAGGATGCTTATGTCCATGTATTAGATTCACTTCATGTGGGATTTCCAGTCTCTGTGTGGCATCATGGAGCGCCTCTCACAGTGCCCGCTAAGATGGAAAGAAAGACGGGGCATGCGGACCGAATCAGAATAGATCAACGGTATTTTACGGAGATGGACCAGAGGCCTGTCATTCCAGACACCTGTCCCACCTACAGCCCAATACTTCCATCATCACACAAAGTTGGAGATTATTTTCCATCCTGAATTTTGAACCTGTTCATGACACCTAATATGAGAAATCAGGACAGTGCTAGTGGATTTCTGGACGTCGATGTTTGTTAGAACATTGGCTGCATTTAAAGCTGTGATAATATTGCATTGGTGTGCAATAGGTAAAGCTTCTGCAAATCGCTGCCCCCTCCAGCATATCACTGTGCCATGTTGTGGCCCGTTCTGCATAACGCGGCGGCTCATTTCAGCTTATCACGGCCGGCCCGGTTCTCCCGACGCTGCTCGGCCCAAAAGTGCCTCGGACCACCGGGACAATGCCTGGTATGCCAGATTACCAATCCAGCCATGATGCTGAGATATTGGATATCTAAAATACACGGCAACTTTGCCTTGACGTGTTATGCTCCAGTACCCCAGACCAAGCAGTCTCAGGATGGAGTCTTCGGGCAATTGTAAGTTTCAAGGTTGCTGTACTGATATACTTGATCTCTGTTTGATCTCATTGATCACAGTTAGTTATCGAGTCTCTTTCAGTGTGTTTGTGCGGTGGGTTTTACAGCTGGTGGACGAGAACGCTTGTTGATTTACTCTTGACCAATTTCCGCTCGCGTCCCACCCGTGATCCATCCCACTGTGCAGCAGCTTGATTCTCACACGAGACTGATAAAAAAGATAAAGAGGCGGCTGACCTTCACCAGAGATGGATGAGGACTGACTGACTAAATGAGACTTCAAATACATTTCAAAATGTGGAACATTTTAAAGTTTGCTAAGACTTTGCCTAGCCTTGAGTGGACGTGAAGGAGTATTGATTCATTCTGCATCAATTCTACAGGAGAACAGAAACCCTTTTATTCCTTAAAGTCATAACTCACCCCCAAAAATAAATCATGATCACTGTTATGTATGATGACAGCGATTATTTTGCACCTTGAATTCCAATACATTTCTAAATAAGGAAATTGAATAAAAGTGAATATAGAAATGCAGTGAATGTATTTAAAATGGATTGGTGGTGGCGTAGTGGGCTAAAGCACATAACTGGTAATCAGGAGGTTGCTGGTTTGATCCCCACAGTCACCACCATTGTGTCCTTGAGTAAGGCACTTAACTCCAGGTTGCTCCGGGGGGATTGTCCCTGTAATAAGTGCTCTGTATAATACATTGGTACTCAGAAGGTTGCTGGTTTGATCCCCACAGTCACCACCATTGTGTCCTTGAGTAAGACACTTAACTCCAGGTTGCTCCGGGGGGATTGTCCCTGTAATAAGTGCTCTGTATAATACATTGGTACTCAGAAGGTTGCTGGTTTGATCCCCACAGTCACCACCATTGTGTCCTTGAGTAAGGCACTTAACTCCAGGTTGCTCCGGGGGGATTGTCCCTGTAATAAGTGCTCTGTATAATACATTGGTACTCAGAAGGTTGCTGGTTTGATCCCCACAGTCACCACCATTGTGTCCTTGAGTAAGGCACTTAACTCCAGGTTGCTCCGGGGGGATTGTCCCTGTAATAAGTGCTCTGTATAATACATTGGTACTCAGAAGGTTGCTGGTTTGATCCCCACAGTCACCACCATTGTGTCCTTGAGTAAGACACTTAACTCCAGGTTGCTCCGGGGGGATTGTCCCTGTAATAAGTGCTCTGTAAGTCACTTTGGATAAAAGCATCTGCCAAATGCATAAATGTAAATGTAAAGTATTTAAAGCTACAGTGCATATAATGCAGTATATGGATGCGATTTGAGTCTCCAAACAAACAAACTGACACTTAAAGGTCGCGTGGAATTAACATTTGAATGTGCAGAATTTAGGACAGAAATAAGCCCTTTAAACCTTCGATAGCATTGTTGCAAGCTGGAGGCTGACAATATCGACACAAGCAGAAAACTGAGAGATGCTCGTTCTTGTTTATGGCCAATTGCTCGCCCCTCCACCCAGGTGATCCATTTCTGTGAGATATGAGCGAGAGGGCCACGAGTGGGTGTTTAATACCCTTTTAATCTTTGTCCTCTTATGCTGCTCCACGCTGGAGGTCACCTCCGTATCACATTACTGGATGGCTTCGGTCTGGACATAACTGCCGGGGTGGACACGCATGAGCTCACCCTTTTCTACCTCTTCTACTTGTCTGATGGTCCCGTTATACTTTATGAATAGACCCCGGTGATTCATACGACACTGTCACTTTATTAAAGCCATTCAGATATGAGTTTGTGCACCGTGAGTGGCAGTTATTCTGCATGACATACCCGCTTGGGTAATTTGCATGTTAGCAGTATAACAGCGAACTGACGGCTCTTGTCTTGTGAGGATGCATGGATGGATTCTGTCTTCTCTCAGCTCCTCGGTCAGCTCTGGGCTCGAAGACGGAGAGCCGTGTGTGTCTGCAGGCGGTAGGGGAAAAGAGCCTGATTTGAATCTGAGGCCAGTCCTAATGGAAAAACTGGATGCGGAGGGAAATTTCCTCTTACATGCACACAGTGTTATTTGTTTTGCCAGCTCGGCCCTGTGTGAATGAATATAGAGTTCAGCCAGTAATAGAGAGCATGACTGAGATTGGGGTGAAGGACGGGGTTGAGAGTGATGCTAGTGATGAGATGCTAGCATTTCCACTGATAAAAATAGTTGAAACCAGCTTTAAATGGTTTAATAGTCTTAGCTGGTCTGTTGGCTGCAGGGTCGTAAATTAAGGGAGGGCGGTGGCAAAAATGCATGTGGTCATGTATGTGGTCAAATGCAAATGTATATACTGGTCTTTAAACCTGTGTCTAATTGTAAATTTTTGATACTGGTTGGCTGGTTTTAGAGGGGTTTTGTGAACTTGTTTTTATTAGCTTGGCCAGGCTGAGACCATCATAAACCAGCTAAGACCAGCAAACCATCTTAGGCTGGTTTAAGCTGCTTTCTCGCTCTCTTTTAGCAGGTTCCGATTTAAAAGGAGTTATCGTTAAAAGTTTGGATGATTCACTCAATGACTTTGTTTCTTTTCGCTCTGAGTCTTATCTTTGTGAACCGTGGCTGATATTTTGCTAAAGTCAGTTTTTTGTTGTTGCAAGGACGAGTGTTTGCACTCACTGTATAAGAGAGAAAATGATTCAGAGATGTGTTCTCAGGACCTTAAGGCGGGTTTTCATGGAAGCATCTGCTCATGGTGTTCGTGTTGTTGCTGTCTCAGCGTGCTGAGCATCCATTAGCGCGGGCGCTCGCACCAGCGTTAATGCATACAGATGGAGCGTGGTGCTGTTTACCAGCCTTGTGTTTGCATTCACAACTGATTACCTGTTTTACATTACTAATGTGTTTGGGTTTGAACGTGCACTTTGTATGTTTGTGTTAACTTAGCTCTAGGCGATTCTCTTCACCTCATCTGCTAACGTGCTAACGTCAAATCAGTTAGTAAAACATGCCAGTTTGGAAGTAAAGAATTAGCCGTGGTTAAGAACCAGACTCACATTTACGTTTACATTTTTTACACATTTTCAGGATGAGAAATCAAGAAACTAGAACTTGGAAAATGTTACTGTGCATGCTTGATAAGATGGACTGGAATCCCTTGTATTCTGCATAATGCTGACTGAGAATGAGGAAAAAATAGGGACTGAGGGAGAGATGCTGTGAAAGAGGCTTTATGAAGGCTGCACTCATGACAAATAGCGTCTGCCAAGACGGCGCTCGCTCGCCGGCGTGTACGATGCAGGAGAGAGACGATTAGTCTGAAAAAGATGCTTTGTAATTTTGAAAACACGTTGAAGAGCTGTCATCGGTGAAGCTGAAGTGTGTCAGTATTATTCTGTCAATGTGCACCCGAACAAGTGAACATATGTCCCTCATCTTCTTTTAATAATCTTGAAGTCTTATTATAACTGCAATACTAATGCTAAGGTGATTGCAGTCAACGTAAGGGTGAGCAAATGATGATGGTTGAATTATCCCTATAGAGATAGACTTTGCTAAGAGTACAAGTGTCCAGAATGCAAGGAAGTTGACCTCTTTTCTCTCTCATGCAAAGTGAGTATAGATTATACTGTATATCTTTAGCGGATTTCCTCTCAGCACCGGGAATGAGACAGCTCATACTTCAGCACTTAAGCGGATGTGCATATTGAGCATCTGGAGTCCTGTGGGGATGTGAAACGGTATGATGTGCACTGCAGCGTGTTGTTGTAGCTGCGAGCACTATTGTGTTTCCTGATAAAAGGCCATACATTTATTTACATCCTGTTCTTGTGTCTGAAGAGCATGCAACACATACAAAACATTCATCCCAGTCAGGTTTCTGTGAGCAAATCATTCTTGGATCGTTCTCTATTTTCACAAAACAAAGTATTTTCACTCGGTATGGTGTAACAAAACACTGCATTGCTTTCTGTAATATTGAAACGGAGACTGTCCGGGCTGGACTGGGAAGAGAAATCGGCCTGGGCTTTTACATAGCAACTAGCCCAAAAGTTGTTAGGGGAGGGGGTGCCGCTGTCCTTTCAGTTGTTGGGGGGGTTGTCACTGTCCTTTTCTGCAAATCGCTGCCCCCTTCAGCAAATCACTGCACCATGTTGTGGAGGGGGGCCAAATGTTGTTGAGCATGCGGGCGTCGCGGTGTTGTTTTGTGGTCCGTTCTGCTAAATGCGACGGCTCATTTTAGCTTATCGCGGCCAATTCAGCATGTTTCGCGGCCGACCCACCGACCTGCTCGGTTCTCACGATGGCCATTCCACCCCTGATTGTCCCCAAAGTGCGTCGGTCCAGCGGGAAAATACGCGGTATGCCAGATTACCAGTCCAGCCCTAGAGACAGTGATTAAACACATGTAGCTGCACCATCCTTTCTCTCTCCTTTAGGGCATAACCAACATCATTTAAGTGAATCGGTTCGTTTGGATGGTTTATATTTAAAACATTTAAAAAACTTTATCTTTTGATAGTTATATTTTTACTTCCTTTAATAGCTTGTGCAATGTGCAAACACACTATATACACTCCATATTTATTTTTTAAATCACATGCTTTTGTGGTTTAATAATTAAACTTGGCAATATCGCCACAAATAAAATGTCCATTTGTGTTATTCCAAATGATAATGTAAACTTTGATTCGATTTTCAGCCAGTTTTTGCATAAATGTAGAGTAGTCTTGTGATGTTTAGCTTAACCTTGTGAGGGAAATCACTGTACTTCAAATGAGTATGTGAGAGGAATATATCATCACGTTAGCTTTACACGCTACACAGCCAAGAGGAGTCCAACTCATCTCTGTACCACATTGTTCTGAAACTCTATCGCCATGCTGGCATGAGACAGACTTCACAGATGCCTGTCTAAGAGTCAGCTTGTTTCAATAACATGATTTTCAGAGTGACCCTGGCAGAAATGAACCTCGAAGACGTGGAATCTCTGCTCGTCCTTCAGACAAATCGATGAATATAGCTGAATGTTTCCTGCTCACGACTACATCTCTATGCCTTGACAGAAAAGCAAAATGGAAGTTTAAAAAGCATAGAAAATATGCACTGCCTTCTCGAATCCTCAAATCCCCAGCACGAGTCTATGCCATGTTCACACATACAGAAACAATCTGATTTTTTGGATGCAGTTTCTCAAATCCGTTTAGGTTTTTGTAGTCTGAACAGGACAAAAACACATTTAATCCAATTTTTACAAGCCTCGTACAAACCACATTCCTAGGTGTTTGTAACGGGTTCACAAGATGGGCAAGGAGGAGCCAGGACTGGTGCAGTCAACGTAAACTTTTAATAACACAAATTAACTTAAACAAAACATAAAGAATGCCTTACAGCAAAACAAACACACTCACACACAGCTTGTGCATATCTCTCTCTCTCTCTCTCTCGAACTGGTGTCTCTGGCTCCCCTTTATCCCTATCCCACTGATTGTCCAACTCAGTGCCAGGCACGCACCCTCATGACTAGGCCACACCCTCCTCCTTGGCACACTTCTCCTCTGCCTGATACAGGCCAGAGCACCATCCAGACTGGCTTAACCCCCCGCCTATCTCTGGATGCTGCCCTTCCTGCCATTCCACCAGCCGCTGGTCCTCCCCACCTCCTGAGTTTCTGAGAGAGAGAGAGAGAGAGAGAGAGAGAACTTGGCTCGCCGGTCACAGAGCACGCTGTCGACTGGTCCTCAGCCAGCTCTACCTCCCGGCAGATGGCAGTGGTCTCCTCTGCCCCCTGGAGGATGGCAGCAGGCTCCTATGCTTTCTAGCAAACCGCTCCAGTACCACCGGACCATACCTCCTCGGCATCACGACCCTCCTTCAGCAGCAAGGGCCCTCCTCCCTCTTGGGTTTCGGTACAAATGTAACGGGTTCACAAGATGGGCAAGGATGACACACACAGCTTAGGTGTCTCGCTCTCTCTCTTGAACTGACATCTCCGGCTCCCCTTTATCCCTCCTCTGCTGATTGTCCAACTCAGTGCCAAGCACATACCCTCACGGCCCGGCCACGCCCTCCTCCTAGTCACAGTGGTTTGGAATTTGATTGAAATCAGATTTTTCTTGATGCATCTCAGTCTGAATAGTCAGATCAATTTGCTGTGTGCGACGTATGTTATACATCAGGTTTTGCGACGAGAAAACATACTGGGCTCCTAATGGCATAATTAATGCTTCCACAGGCCACTTCGAATTTAATACAGTAATGATGGTCAAGCAGTAGGATCATTACAAACAGAATTTTTAATAAAAATACTTAAGTGAGTTCAGTCTGCTTTATTACACATTTCAGCCCTACAAAACCATCACAGTGGAAGGTAAACAGGGCATAGAGATCATCACTTCTGAATCAAACACACCCATATGTCATTTATATGTTACAGGGCACGCAAAGCACTGCAAACCTCTTATAATAATGTCGAAATTGGCATAACTTACCCAAAGATATGCGCTAAGGTGCAGTAACCCATACCAGTTGTGAGAAACCACAAATCTATATAGTATTGAATGTCATGCAAATATGGGACGCTTGAGCATTTTGAGTATTTCATCACAGATCTGACCTTTTTATGATTTAATATGCGACACAGCCTTCAATACGGGATGTTTCGCTCTCTGATTAAATACAGGACACTGTATCGCTAAAATAGGCAGCAACAACACTAACAGCAACAAACATCAGATTTGCCACCTCTCTCATTTTTAAACCGTTGTCTGTGAAAAATGTTCATATTTCGATACTGCCCTCATGAAAAGCATAATCAATGGTAAAGCATCCATCGCGAAAATCTCAGGCATGTTGAATATATGCAAGTTTGCTGCGTTAACATGACAACGAATGTGGATGTGATAGCAAAAGCGACTGTACTGTGACTGTACCAAAAACATCTGATCTGGCCACATATATCTTGCAGTTTGAATAGTCACTCAAAACATTCAGTGTAAACAAAGCCTATGTGTCCATGCAGCTCAGTTCAGGTACAGTAGGTCTTCATTCTCAGAAAGCTGAATAACACATCGTTCAGGAGAATGAGCTTTGCAGCAGGTCTCCAATTAGGATGATAAATGTGACTCGCACATCCCCTGGAATAAGGGAAGAATTCCAATTACAAGAACTATGTTCTTATATCGCAGCATGATTGAACCGTTTATTTGAATAACGGTTTAAGCTTCACAGCGAATGGGTGATTTATAAGTGAGCTAGATTACAGTGGAGCAGTTAACTCGCCAAAAGCACTGATGGTCGACATCTTAACTCATTTAAAGCTTTTAAAGACCAAGAAAGTCCAAATCATCACATACTGTCGATCTGTCCCCAGTTATTTCACACTTCCATTCATTATCACATTTCACACTTCTCTTTGAGGAAACGTTTCTAGGTCCAAAAATGTAATATGTGTTATCAGCTCAAATAGCAGAAAAATACCAAAATTTCAAATTCTAGTCATCATTTCTTATTCCAATCCCTTATCATTGATGTTTAGCACAACACACTCGCTGTTCTTTCATTTACATAGAAGGCCAATGGGGGCTGTTAAACGTTTTAGTTTTTAAAAAAAGACAAGAAAAGTATCATAAAAGTAAATGTTTGTTCTATGAAGCCATTTATTATCACATAGTTATTTGGCTCCTTTTTAAATCATAATGATAACAGAAATCACCCAAAAGGCCCTGATCAAAAGTTTACATACCCTTGAATGTTTGGCCTTGTTACAGACACACAAGGTGACACACACTGGTTTAAATGGCAATTAAAGGTTCATTTCCCACACCTGTGGCTTTTTAAATTGCAATTAGTTTCTGTGTATAAATAGTCAATGAGTTTGTTTGCACAGGGAGGAGAAAAGACAGATTGCATTACAAGTTAATGCAACTTTATAAAGATGGAAAAGGATATATCCAAAGCCTTGAAAATGCCAGTCAGTACTGTTCAATCCCTTATTAAGAAATGGAAAATTCAGGGATCTCTTGATACCAACTCAAGGTCAGGTAGACCAAGAAAGATTTCAGCCACAACTGCCAGAAGGATTGTTCAGGATGCAAAGAAAACCCACAGATAACCTCAGGAGAAACACATGCTGCTCTGGAAAGACGGTGTGGTTGTTTCCAGGAGCACAATATGATGATACTTGAACAAAAATGAGCTGTATGCTCGAGCTGCCAGAAAGAAGCCTTTATATGCGCCAATGCCACAAAAAAGTCAGGTTACAGTATGCCCGACAACACCTTGACACGCCTCACCGCTTCTGGCACACTGTAATTTGGAGTGACGAGACCAAAATAGAGCTTTAAATACCATTCCCACTGTGAGGCATGGTGGTGGCTCACTGATGTTTTTTTGGGGGGGGGGCGTGAGCTCTAAAGGCACGGGGAATCTTGTGAAAATTGATGGCAAGATGAATGCAGCATGTTATCAGAAAATACTGGCAGACAATTTGCATTCTTCTGCATGAAAGCTGCGCATGTCACGCTCTTGGACTTTCCAGCATGACAATGACCCTAAACGCAAGTCTAAGTTGACCCTCCAGTGGTTACAGCAGAAAAAGATGAAGCTTCTGGAGAGGCCATCACAGTCTCCTGACCTTAATATCATCGAGCCACTCTGGGGAGATCTCAAACCTGCGGTTCATGCAAGATGACCAAAGACTTTGCATGACCTGGAGGCATTTTGCCAAGACAAATGGGCAGCTGTGCCACATTATACAGTTTGAACAAAGCTAAGCTAGGTTCAGAGCGCAGAGTCAGCCATGATACAGCTGGAGCAGATAGGGCCCAACAGTGGCTTCTTGGTGGTGCTGGGGCTTGAACCCCGACCTTCTGGTCAGTAACCTAGAGCCTCAACCGCTGAGCCAGCACTGGAACACGTGCCCAGCCACAGAACAGCATCTTGTTCAGCCAGGTGTAGAGCCTCGAGTCCTCCACTGAAACAAGTTAGCGGACACTCGTTGACAATGTGCTGCATGGTTCCCCAACATTGACAAGTGTTTACTGTTTATTTGCCCAGAGCAGCCGCATCTGTTTGTCGTGGGGAACAGAAGCTCTGCAATTGTAGCCACATTTGGATTTGTGGGTTGACAGCCCTGCCGAGGCATTCTGATGATTTGTTCAAAGCTTTTTAAAGTCTTGCACACATATGAACACCTGCGGTCGTTGATTTACAAGACAACAGGGAGATTATAAAGATTATATGACCGTGTTTATTGAGCCGTTAACATGTTACTATCATTTTATCCTAAAGTGGTCTATTTAATCATTGCATTTACAGCTTTCGGGAGGGTTGTATAATTGTGTGTGATGTATACTGTACCAGCTGCCTTTACGGGCACACTGACAGTATTATGCTGCTTTTCCAATGAGAAGCTGTGTTGTTTGACCAAACACTACATCACTGTTTTAATGTCATAGTATTTGTGCACAAATGTGCACAATCATTTAAATGAAATATCAAAAAATGTATTAGCAGGTTATATATATTTATATGTTATCTTTTCCATGTTTATTGTTTTACTGTTTAATTTAGTTTAATTGGCCATATGGGTGTCAATTTAATCAGAGGTGTAGATTTTGTGTTGGCGGTTGACATGCCCAGCTATTGGGGCAAGTTGTCACAAAAAAGCTTAATGTGAATGCCTATAAATAAATTGACTTTCAAAAATAAACCTGCCTTGAGAAATATTTCCTAGGATAAAAAGTGTGCCAACTAGCCCCTGTCGCCCCTATTTAAAAATACAGGATATGCCCCTCTTAAGTAGCAATGGGGTTTGCTCCTTTTTCTTAGTAGCTTGTAGTGTAGTTAAGTACTTTTTTTCTCAACAGAGTCGCTCAATCTGTAATTGAACTACAATAAAAAGCTGTTTGCCAAGCCACATGTTTCATAATTTAAATCATCCTCGCCAACAGTGTCTAGACTACTGTTCATTTTTGGCTGTGAGTGTGTTTGTGTTTATCGGTCACTCTCTGCTCAACTAACCCTCTGGTCTAAATTAATTTAAACAAGATTTGTCTAGTTTCAACACATAAAGAGTCTGTACACCTCGTCCGATGAGTTGACCTAGTATAGACATTTTTCCAGGCAATCGATTTGCATGCTTTCATGCTTTCTCTAAGCCTGTAAGTTTTCTAACTCTTATTTGGCTCAAGTAAACTGAACTATTTTTTTTAAATAGCGTTAACTAGTTACAATTAAGCTTAACTCATCTATGATTAAAGTGTTATTGTTTTTCTTTAATTGATTAAAGTTATACAGTATAAGGGACATTATGACTAGACTCTAAGTTAGCCATATGGCACACTGAACTCTACTCATATGGCACACTGAACTCTACTCATATGGCACACAGAACTCTACTCATATGGCACACTGGACTCTACTCATATGGCACACAGAACTCTACTCATATGGCACACTGAACTCTACTCATATGGCACACTGAACTCCACTCATATGGCACACTGAACTCTACTCATATGGCACACTGAACTCCACTCATATGGCACACTGAACTCTACTCATATGGCACACAGAACTCTACTCATATGGCACACTGGACTCCACTCATATGGCACACAGAACTCTACTCATATGGCACACTGAACTCTACTCATATGGCACACATGGACTCTCCTCATATGGCACACTGGACTCCACTCATATGGCACACTGGACTCTACTCATATGGCACACTGGACTCCACTCATATGGCACACTGGACTCCCCTCATATGGCACACAGAACTCTACTCATATGGCACACTGGACTCTGCTCATATGGCACACTGAACTCCACTCATATGGCACACTGGACTCCACTCATATGGCACACTGGACTCTACTCATATGGCACACTGAACTCTACTCATATGGCACACTGGACTCTACTCATATGGCACACTGGACTCCACTCATATGGCACACTGAACTCTACTCATATGGCACACTGAACTCTACTCATATGGCACACTGGACTCTACTCATATGGCACACTGGACTCCACTCATATGGCACACTGGACTCCCCTCATATGGCACACTGGACTCTACTCATATGGCACACTGGACTCTACTCATATGGCACACTGAACTCTACTCATATGGCACACTGGACTCTACTCATATGGCACACTGAACTCTACTCATATGGCACACTGAACTCTACTCATATGGCACACTGGACTCTACTCATATGGCACACTGAACTCTACTCATATGGCACACTGAACTCTACTCATATGGCACACTGAACTCTACTCATATGGCACACTGGACTCTACTCATATGGCACACTGAACTCTACTCATATGGCACACTGAACTCTACTCATATGGCACACTGGACTCTACTCATATGGCACACAGAACTCTACTCATATGGCACACTGAACTCTACTCATATGGCACACTGGACTCTACTCATATGGCACACAGAACTCTACTCATATGGCACACTGGACTCTACTCATATGGCACACTGAACTCTACTCATATGGCACACAGAACTCTACTCATATGGCACACTGGACTCTACTCATATGGCACACAGAACTCTACTCATATGGCACACTGAACTCTACTCATATGGCACACTGGACTCTACTCATATGGCACACAGAACTCTACTCATATGGCACACTGGACTCTACTCATATGGCACACAGAACTCTACTCATATGGCACACAGAACTCTACTCATATGGCACACTGAACTCTACTCATATGGCACACAGAACTCTACTCATATGGCACACTGGACTCTACTCATATGGCACACAGAACTCTACTCATATGGCACACTGGACTCTACTCATATGGCACACAGAACTCTACTCATATGGCACACTGAACTCTACTCATATGGCACACTGAACTCTACTCATATGGCACACTGAACTCTACTCATATGGCACACAGAACTCTACTCATATGGCACACTGGACTCTACTCATATGGCACACAGAACTCTACTCATATGGCACACTGAACTCTACTCATATGGCACACTGGACTCTACTCATATGGCACACAGAACTCTACTCATATGGCACACTGGACTCTACTCATATGGCACACAGAACTCTACTCATATGGCACACAGAACTCTACTCATATGGCACACTGAACTCTACTCATATGGCACACTGGACTCTACTCATATGGCACACAGAACTCTACTCATATGGCACACAGAACTCTACTCATATGGCACACTGGACTCTACTCATATGGCACACTGGACTCTACTCATATGGCACACAGAACTCCACTCATATGGCACACTGAACTCCACTCATATGGCACACTGAACTCCACTCATATGGCACAATGGACTCTACTCATATGGCACACTGAACTCCACTCATATGGCACACTGGACTCTACTCATATGGCACACAGAACTCTACTCATATGGCACACTGAACTCTACTCATATGGCACACAGAACTCTACTCATATGGCACACTGAACTCTACTCATATGGCACACTGAACTCTACTCATATGGCACACAGAACTCTACTCATATGGCACACAGAACTCTATCATATGGCACACTGAACTCTACTCATATGGCACACTGAACTCTACTCATATGGCACACAGAACTCTACTCATATGGCACACTGAACTCTACTCATATGGCACACAGAACTCCACTCATATGGCACACTGAACTCCACTCATATGGCACACTGAACTCTACTCATATGGCACACAGAACTCTACTCATATGGCACACAGAACTCTACTCATATGGCACACTGAACTCTACTCATATGGCACACAGAACTCTACTCATATGGCACACTGAACTCTACTCATATGGCACACTGAACTCTACTCATATGGCACACAGAACTCTACTCATATGGCACACTGAACTCCACTCATATGGCACACAGAACTCCACTCATATGGCACACTGAACTCTACTCATATGGCACACTGAACTCCACTCATATGGCACACTGAACTCCACTCATATGGCACACAGAACTCCACTCATATGGCACACTGAACTCTACTCATATGGCACACTGAACTCTACTCATATGGCACACTGAACTCCCCTCATATGGCACACTGGACTCCCCTCATATGGCACACTGGACTCTACTCATATGGCACACTGGACTCCCCTCATATGGCACACTGGACTCTACTCATATGGCACACTGGACTCCCCTCATATGGCACACTGGACTCTACTCATATGGCACACTGGACTCCACTCATATGGCACACTGAACTCTACTCATATGGCACACTGGACTCCCCTCATATGGCACACAGAACTCTACTCATATGGCACACTGGACTCTGCTCATATGGCACACTGAACTCCGCTCATATGGCACACTGGACTCCGCTCATATGGCACACTGGACTCCCCTCATATGGCACACTGGACTCCCCTCATATGGCACACTGGACTCTGCTCATATGGCACACTGGACTCTACTCATATGGCACACTGGACTCCACTCATATGGCACACTGGACTCCACTCATATGGCACACTGAACTCTACTCATATGGCACACTGAACTCTACTCATATGGCACACTGAACTCTACTCATATGGCACACTGAACTCCACTCATATGGCACACTGGACTCTACTCATATGGCACACTGAACTCCACTCATATGGCACAATGGACTCCACTCATATGGCACACTGAACTCTACTCATATGGCACACTGGACTCCACTCATATGGCACACTGGACTCCACTCATTTTCAAGTGCAAGGGTTTATGGGTATTCCACACTTGTACTTGATAATTTTGAGTTAGTAGTACTCTAAATGGTAAATGGTCTGCACTTATATAGCGCTTTTTATAACCTGAGAGGTTACCAAAGCGCTTTACACTGTGTCTCATTCACCCACACACACACACCAATGATGGCAGATCTGCATGTAAGGTGCTAGTCTGCCATTGGGAGCAACTTGGGGTTCAGAGTCTTGCCAAAGGACACTTCGGCATGTGGAGTCATGTGGGCCGGGAATCAAACCACCAACCTTGTGATTAGTGGCCGACCCGCTCTACTGTTGATTTTATTAATGTCAACTTAAGGATTTCGAGAGTAATGATAACTTAATTAAAACTAGTAAGACTAATGAAAATGTAAGATTACGTTGAGTAAACAATTTCTTATAATTTGAGATTACTATTAGTATTTACAGTGTACGCAGAAATCTGTGGAGCAGAGCAACTGAAATGAGCCAACTTTATGTAGTCTTTTCCACCTCTGGAATTTCTTCCCATCTCATCCTCCACTGTGAGAGCGTGAGTTTGTGTCGGCAGGTGTCATCTGAGGGCCAGCTGCTGATTGGCAGAGTCTTTGAGCCCATTCAGTGCCAGATGTGAGATTCTCTCTCGCAAAGACACAAAGTGTCTTTATTAAGGATCTTGTACTTTTCTACCAATGGAAAGCATCTCAGGTGGTAGAGCGGGTCGGCCACTAATCACAGGGTTGACGGTTCGATTCCCGGCCCACATGACTCCACATGCCGAAGTGTCCGTGGGCAAGACACTGAACCCCAAGTTGCTCCCAGTGGCAGATTAGTGCCTTACATGCAACTCTGCCATCATTGGTGTATGAGTGTGTGTGTGTGTGTGTGTGTGTGTGTGTGTGTGTGTGTGTGTGTGTGTGTGTGTGTGTGTGTGTGTGTGTGTGTGTGTGTGTGAGCGTGTATTTATCACTTTGTGGGTGCCAAATGTCCCCATAAGGATAGTAAAAGCCGAAATGTTTGACCTTGTGGGGACATTTTGTCGGTCCCCATGAGGAAAACAGCTTATAAATCATACTAAATTATGTTTTTGAAAATGTAAAAATGCAGAAAGTTTTCTGTGAGGGTTAGGTTTAGGGGTAGGGTTAGGTTTAGGGGATAGAATATAAAGTTTGTACAGTATAAAAACCATTATGTCTATGGAAAGTCCCCATAAAACATGGAAACACAACATGTGTGTGTGTGTGTGTGTGTGTGTGTGTGTGTGTGTGTGTGTGTGTGTGTGTGTGTGTGTGTGTGTGTGTGAATGAGACACAGTGTAAAGCGCTTTGGTAACCTCTAAGGTTAAAATGTTCCTGTTAAATGCATTACGAATGCCATTTCGTCGTTTGGTCTTCTTTAGAGAGGCTTCTGTCCATTATCACCATTTTGACGAGACAGAGAACCCGAAAATCTCTTTCATGGAATCATACTGTATGCATATCCTACAATTCACATATCCACATCAAGCTCTCAGACAGTGTTTTATTATTCTTATTTATTTTTTATTTCGTTATGTTATTATTATTCTGGCACAAAGCAATTTCCTCTCTTCCTGACACGATTTCCTCTCTTCTGCCTTCCCAAAGGATCTGCCGTCCCGTATAAAACTTTAAAGAGCCAGTATTCCTGTTTAATCTTCTTCAGTGCATCTGTCCGCTTTTAAAGATTTGTGCTGATTCTCTTCAGTAGGACATTTTCCCCACAGTCCTTCTGCATTATTCAACGTCAGACTCGTCTTTGAGACACTGAGATGGCAGACTCGTCTCTCAACAGGGGGGGTTGTTGAAAGCAAAGAAAACATTAATTTGTCACAACTGATTTTCAGCTGTTTTTGTATTAGTCTACTGAACCCAGGGAAGATAGATCAAGTTGTCTGTGCTGGAAAGCCGAGTACAGTCCCAGTCTTTTTAAATGTAGACAGCAGGATGATGCCATTAATTCTCCAGTAAATCTTTAAAAGGAGCTGTACTGTAGGCGTCCCAGTGAAGAGCAGCAGTATCATTCACGACTTTCTTATCTACGGGCTTTGGGCTTGTTTGGAGGGCTTCAGTTCGTTTTTCAATTTAGAGTTACAAATTCTGAGCCATTCTGATAAATGTTTGATCTTCTGAAAACTATTCATATTTACATAGACAGTCTGAGACTTTACATTTTCATTTAAACCTGTAAAAAAAAATGAAGTTCTGGGATTTGGAGAAAAAAATGTAAGAAATAAATGTTCTGACACAAAATGATTTTGCACTTTTTCCATTTAAGATTTTTCGTACATTTCTAAATCACAAATCAAAAGTACATTTTTTGTGGTATTCGTCATGTTAACTCTTTTGTACAACCAAAATATTATTATTATTATTTGTATTAATATTTTTATTTATTTTGGCTGAAGGGCCATATATGTTTTGTTGAAAATATGGATTTATTTATTTACCGTATTTATTCCTTATAAAAGTACGATTACATTTTTTATTTTTTATTTGGATTTATTTAAATATGCTTACAAATCCTGCATATAAAAATGTTTTCAATAAATGCCATTCAACCATTCACCAAACTCTTTTGTTTATTAAGTTTTAAAAGTTAATTCTCCTAATTAATTTCGACTGAATTCTTCATATTTATTCTGAATAAATGAATAGGCAGAAATATTTCCTGTGTCCAGATGGTTAAATATCCCTTGCTTCCAAACAAAGAATATTCCACATGACTCCCATAGGATTGTTTGGGAATTTCGTGGGAAGCTTTGCTATTATAGAAGTCAAACGGAAAAGCTGAATGTTTGTTTATATCACTTCCTGTCAAGCTAAATGTGTTTTGTCTATGCACTCAGATGAGAGGCTTCATTATTTAGACTTGGCTTCATCTTGCCATCCATTCATGACTTATTCTCTCAGATTGATCCCAGTGGCATTACGGATGAAAGGCAGACATCGATCTCTTTGTCCGTGGATGTTTCATCTGAAAATCTTAATGCGGCTGATCTGATCAGAGCATCAAAGTGATGTTTTAATCTCCCAAATCTCTAAATAGATATCACATGACGTTGAATACATTTCACTGTGATCATTTGGACAATGCAGGACTGGGTTATTTCTGTACATACATCCTTAAATGTGATTTAAAGTCGCATTATTCGGGGTATTTTCTGCAGTGTATTCCAGCAGTAAAGGGCCAGCGGTCATTTTCATCCGGAAGAGTTTCAGTAATGAAGGATAATTTGCTTCTCTGTGTCGAGCGCACACAAGCCTTTATGTCTTCATTACAATAGATGGTTTTATTCTGGTGTAAAATCAATGACCACTAACTGCGCACTTAAAGAACGGCCCGCACACCCCGGGGCGGTGTAACTCTCTCTCTTTCTCTTGCTCTATTGTTTCTAAGTTATTAATGCTGTACACTAATAACATTTATTTAACCAAATGAGTTTTATTCAGTCTGGGGCTTTAAATCAGATTGAGGTTTTTGCATTTATTGCCATCTATATAAAGTTTATACTGACAGTCTTGCTGTGGTATCTTTTATTTTAGCAGTAAACCGTCATCGGCCTCTTTGACTTTATACGTTATTTTAGTTCCTTTGTACAAATATTCTGGGTTCACTCAAGTTAAGATCAATCGGCAGCATTTGTGGCATAATGATGATTACAGCAAAAGTGTATTTAGTCTTGTCACTCTTTTTTTTAAAGAAAAAGCCCAAATGTGTGTTCCAGTGAGACACTTCCAATGCAAGTCAATGGGGTTTAATCTGTAAACATTCAAATACTGTTTCAAAAGTATAAACAATATGTGTGTTAACATGATTTTACTGTCATTAAATCACTCACTGACCGCATCTGTGTGAAGATACCATTTTACAACTTCGTTGCCATGACGACCTATCGCTGTAAACCCTAATCCAACCATAAAAATGATGATTTAAACAACTTTACAGTTCAAATAACCCATGAGTTTAACAGAAGAATTAATGTAATGCTTAAAATTATAAGCTTCACATTTATCATTTTAAACCTCCAAAAATTGACCCCATTGACTAAGTGTTTCAATGGAACACACATTTTCCTAATGTGTGTGTGTGTGTGTGTGTGTGTGTGTGTGTGTGTGTGTGTGTGTGTGTGTGTGTGTGCGCGTGTGTGTGTGTGAGAGAGAGAGTGTGTGTGTGTGTGTGTGTGTGTGTGTGTGTGTGTGTGTGAAATAGAGAGTGTGTGTGTGTGTGTGTGTGTGTGTGTGTGTGTGTGTGTGAGAGAGAGAGAGAGAGAGAGTGTGTGTGTGAGTGTGTGTGTGTGTGTGTGTGTGTGTGTGTGTGTGTGTGTGTGTGTGTGAGTGTGTGTGTGTGTGTGTGTGTGTGTGTGTGTGTGTGTGTGTGTGTGTGTGTGTGTGTGTGTGTGTGAGTGAGTGTGTATTTATCACTTTGTGGGGACCAAATGTCCCCATAAGGATAGTAAAACCCGAAATGTTTGACCTTGTGGGGACATTTTGTCGGTCCCCATGAGGAAAAACAGCTTATAAATCATACTAAATTATGTTTTTTGAAAATGTAAAAATGCAGAAAGTTTTCTGTGAGGGTTAGGTTTAGGGGTAGGGTTAGGTTTAGGGGATAGAATATAAAGTTTGTACAGTATAAAAACCATTATGTCTATGGAAAGTCCCCATAAAACATGGAAACACTACGTGTGTGAGTGTGTGTGTGTGTGTGTGTGTGTGTGTGTGTGAGAGAGAGAGAGAGAGAGAGAGAGAGTGTGTGTGTGTGTGTGTGTGTGTGTGTGTGTGTGTGTGTGTGTGTGTGTGTGTGTTGAGTCTGATCGACAGCATAAGGCATTGCATCAGTGTATACATTAAGATACACATTGTTTTGAAAGTACAGCCACATGTCCTAGCTGTTTTTATTAGTTGTATTGGTCAAAAACTACCTTAAAAAACACACATAAATAAGACAGAATGTCCTGTCATGACTGTTTAAATCTGATAAATCCTGAAACATTTGCATGACATGTTCAAGGATACCAAAGACAGTTTACACAGCGAAAAATCCAACACAATAATTATGTTGGTAACAATTATGTTTGGCACACCCAATTCCCAATGCGCTCTAAGTCCTCGTGACTTGTTGAACGTGTTACCATGGAGACATAGCACATGTGGAGACTTCATGCTATTCTCTGCACAAATCACCACACGCCCCACCGAGAGCGAGAACCACATTATAGCAACCATGAGGAGGTTACCCCATGTGACTCTACCCTCCCTAGCAACCAGCCCAATTTGGTTGCTAAGGAGACCTGACTGGAGTCACTCAGCACGCCCTGGATTCAAACTAGCGAACTAGTGAATCAGGGAAGGTAGCCAGCATCTTTTACCACTGAGCTACCCAGGACCCCTCCCATATTTCTGCATTGTAACCCTTAGGAATGTCTTTCCCCATAGACTTCTATTGATTTACACACTGAGGGGGCCAAAAGGTTTTGTGCACCACGCATGCTGTTGATGGAGCATAAACCTGGAACATTCTTTTAATGCACACAAACACACACACACCTACAGACACACTGTTTTAGGTGTTCTCCAGGCTTATGCGTCCTAATAAATCGTGTAGACTCATGGGTCAGGTTGATATGACTTCTCATTAAGGCTGGTTTGCACACTTCAGATAATCTAAATCGCACACTTGAAGGACTCGTGCACATACAGGCAACACATTTTCTGCAGGTCTAGAGGATCACGTCCATCATGAGGGTCACGTCCATCTCCGGCCCGCAGAAGATTAAAGTTGCACGATTGCATGTGACAAGCAGGTTACTGCTGCAATAGATAAAGTGAGCAGCTGAAGTGATGGATCACTCTCTCTCTCTCTTTCTCCTCAGCTGTCATGTAGAACCTGTTCCATAGTTTCAATTACAGTGCATGGGTCACATGGCTCTCTACAAACCCCATTTATCCAATCAAATTGATTGCATAATCAATCTCAAAGCTCCAGTTCACAAAAAAATCAGTTTCTAACTCAGTATTTGTGTCTTATTTTCCAGTAAATGGATCTTCGTATTGTTAAAATGAGATCAATTCACTTCAGAAGCAAACTGACTTGAAAACATGCACGTTTTTCCAAGGAAGTGGACCTTTTCCAGGAATGTTACAACTTCTCATTCTGGGAATTTGCCAGAACTGATTTACTGTTATTTCCCAATGGGTCCTGTTCACAAATGACCCTTCGTATAACAGCAAACAACGTCTTCTGAAGTTAGCGTGTCTTTAAAGGATGAATTATACAGTGGTATTCGCCTGCGTGTTTTTTGGCGTCATACTGTAGATGTTGTTACATGATTTGCATGATACCTTTAGTGAATCAGGTGCTTTAACAACCAAAGCAGTGTGTGCAAATAAGCTATAAGTGAGTGCGATTGATTCTCAGTCAGTTCTTCTAAAGTGGCGTACCCCGGCGTTCTCTTTATCTAGTGTGAAATTGAAGGGGAGCAGCAGCAGTGTTTATTCCTCAGAGGCTCTGAGCTGAAGGCACAGGAACTTGCGTATGCTGTAGTGAGACGCGTCCTGTGATAAATGTCCTCACTGAGACACATTGTTTGCTGAAGAGTCTGCAAACTGCCATGTCCTCTTTCAACTCCCGCAGCAGTTCTGAATACAGACACTCACATGTGTACATGAACACTGGTATGTTTAAGCATATTTCACATGTGTGTCCAGTGAAGCACGTCCATTGGGAAGTTCTCTTTGAGGTTCGAGGATTCTCCCAATCACAGGAATGTGTATGGAGTGGTAAAATACCAGCACAAGGATACACACACACACACACACACACACACACACACACCCAAATGATTTAAACCAAATCAGCATCAATGTAATCAACAAGGCATATCAATTATTATTTTGGAGGTTTTTGTCTGTCTGCTTGTCATTCTTTCTGTCTGTCTATCTGTCGTTCTTTCGGCCTATCTGTCTGTCTGTCTTTCTATCAATTCAATTGAAAGTTGCTTTACTGGCATGACTGTGAACAATACAATATTGCCAAATTTCACATTTCTTTCTGTCTAACTGTTTCTGTCTGTCTCTCGTTATTTCTATCTGTCTTTCTTTCTCTCTGTCTGTCGTTCTTTCTATATGTTTTCTGTCTCTCTGTCTGTCATTCTGTCTGTCTGTCATTCTGTCTGTCTGTCTCATTCTTTCTATATGTTTTCTGTCTCTCTTTCTGTCATTCTGTCTGTCTGTCAGTCTCTCTTTCTTTCTATGTCTCTCTGTCTGTCATTCTGTCTGTCTGTCTCTCGTTCTTTCTATATGTCTTTCTGTCTCTCTGTCTGTAGTTCTATCGGCCTATCTGTCTGTCTGTCTTTCTATATAACTATGTTTCTGTCTGTCTGTCTCTCGTTCTTTCTTTCTGTCTCCCTGTCTGTCATTCTTTGTCATTCTGTCTGTCTCTCATACCTTCTTTCTGTCACTTTTTCTGTCTGTCTGTCTCTTGTTTTTCTATCTGTCTTTCTGTCTCTCTCTCTGTCTTTCATTCTTTCTGTCTGTCTGTCTTTCTGTCTCTCTATCTGTCGTTCTTTCTGTCTGTCTATCTGTGGTTCTATTGGCCTATCTGTCTGTCTTTCTATCTGTCTGTTTCTGTCTCTCTGTCTGTAGTTCTGTCTGTCTGTCTGTCGTTCCTTCTTTCTTTCTCTTTTTCTGTCTGTCTGTCTGTCGTTCTTTTTGTCTGTCATTTTTCTGTCATTCTGTCTGTCTGTCGTTCTTTCTGTCTGTCTGTCTATCTGTCATTCTTTCTGTCTGTCTGTATCTGTCTGTCTATCTGTCATTCTTTCTGTCATTCTGTCTGCCATTATGGTTGTTTGTCTGTCGTTCTTTTTGTCAGTTTGTCTCCCTGTCTTTCCCAGTATGTGTCTGTCGTTCTTTCTAAGTATCATTATATCTGACTGTCTCAATCTCTTATGTTTTGATGTACCTTTTAGATACTGTGGTGTATAAATATGACAATCATGAACCCTTTTCACACCTCCAGGATTTGGAATGTGGAAGTAAACGATTGCAGCTTAACTTTGATAGCGATGAATGGGTGACATGGGCAAATATAATTTATGCTAATTGTGCTATTTTTTTAAATCAGCATGTGATAATACATCTAATCCCGGCACTGTACCATGATTGTGCCAAAATGCGCATTAGTAAAGGGTATTAATAGTAGCAAGTCCTCCACATTTCGGGTAAATCGGATCATCTGAAACTAGGAGTGTGTGAGAGCTGCTGGCTGAATAATTGGAGCTGTCTCGAGCAGGTCAGGAGGTTAACTCAGGATCAACCTTTACCTGAGGTCATGTGACCTGACCATAGATACAGTCGGCAATGCGAGGGTGTGGTTTAGCGTGGGGGAAGCAAAGCCTTGTTACCATGGTTACTCAGACATTCTTATGAGGAAAAAGGGGAGAAATACCCAACAAATTTAGCTATTTTAACAACCAAAAATATATGATGAAAAGTAGTTTTTTGCACGTGACAGTCATGGTAAATATTCTGCACTTATATAGCGCTTTTTAACCTTAGCAGTATTCAAAGCTCTTTACTCTGCATCTCATTCACACACACATTCACACACACCAATGACGGCAGAGCTGCATGTAAGGTGCAAGTCTGCCATTAGGAGCAACTTGGGGTTCAGTGTCTTGCCCAAGGACTCTTCGGCATGTGGAGTCGTGTGGGCCGCGAATCGAACCGCCAATGCTGCTATTAGTGGCCGACCCGCTGTACCACCTGAGCCACAGCCACCTCATAATAGTCATAAATGTAAACGTCTGTCTTGGGACGGCCTGGCACGGCTGAGAAACTGCTTTATGGCTCAACAACTTGCACCCGCACAGCTCTTCTTTGGGCTTATATTTCTGTCAGTTGGTGGGCAATACCAAAACCAGTTTTGGGTTTATTGGCATTGTTTGGAGTGCAAAAAACTACACAACAGCTTTTTGTCATGTTTGTTGTTGTTAAAATAGCCAAATTTGCTGGATATTTATTTGTTTTCCTTAAACAATCAGAATATTGCCATCCACAGTTCAACACGTGGGTAATTGTGATGGGTTTGATGCTGTTCTGTCACATCAGCCGTACTCACTAATGCACTTTACCTCATCGGAACTCCTCATGGAGACCTGCAACGCTTTAATATTCAGCGACGATACATTGTGGATTTCCCACAGTTGGGTGTTACATTTTTACGCCTGTCCATGGAGATGGTCCAATGCAAGTGTGAACTCAAGTCAGAGGCCGATCCACAGTCTCTCAGTTTATTTTCTCATGGTTCATTGGTGTAATGTAATTAAAAACCATTGGCTATAAAAATGGGGTCTTTGAAATACCACCTCCATAGGCAGCTCACTAGAGCACATCTCTCTTCGTTCATCTCCTCTCTCTTTTTGTACCTCAGACCTGTGAGACTCATCAGAGAAGAACAAAGCCTCCATTTCTGTCCCTGTCGAGGCACACACTGCTAATGCACCATTATGAACCTCTCACTTGGCACACTCAGGTCCTTTTGTTGGGCTTTCTCTGTTCGATTCATCCAAACCTGTCTTTTTCTTTTTCTCGCCGCTAATGTGTTCCCTGACGTTCTGTGACTCTGTCTCTGTCTCTTCCTCGAGTTTTTGATGTAATGGCACAGGCTCCCTTCTCCATCAGAGGAGAGGCTTTACAAACTAGGCAAATAAGCTCAAATTGCACACTGCCTGAGGGGTCGTCCGAGGGGCCGCTATGCTGCCTTGTCAGTGTTTCCAGGCGTGCTCTGACTGTACAAGATTGTTTTATTTAACAGTATTGAAGCAGAAGACGCATGCTAACATTAATGATGATGACCTTCAGTCAATGTTACACATACAAGTTCTGCATGATGAATGGACTCACTGTGGTTTAGTCTTTGAGAAGCTCTGTTGTTTAATAATAGATAAGACCATGAATTTACCCACAAAAATGTGCATGACCTGAAAATCTAGTGTTCTGGAAAACATCTGGTGAATTTAACACAGGCTCATATATTGTGTGGCAAACACAAATCAACACAAGTTTGGACTTACACAAGGACATAAGGCATGAGGACTTGGAACTTAGATTTAATTTGATGCAAAGGAAAGAAAGCTGTGAGGGATAGAGGTGTGCGGCCCATTGATAGAGGCCAATCATTTCAGCCTGATCTCATTAATATGTTTGGGTTATTTTAGGGTTATGTTAGGGTTATGTTTGGGTTAGGGTTAGGATTATAGGGTTATGTTTGTGTTGTTTTAGGGTTTGGGTTAGGTTAGGGTTAGGGTTATTTTAGGGTTATGTTTGGGTTATGTTAGGGTTATAGGGTTATGTTTGGGTTATTTTAGGGTTATTTTAGGGTTATGTTAGGGTTATTTTAGGGGTTGGGTTAGGGTTAGATTTATGTTTGGGTTTTTTTAGGGTTATGTTTGGGTTATGTTAGGGTTATAGGGTTATGTTTGGGTTATGTTAGGGTAATAGGGTTATGTTAGGGTTATTTTAGGGTTATGTTTGTGTTATGTTTGCATTATGTTAGAGTTATGTTTGTGTTATTTTAGGGTTATGTTTCGGTTATGTTTGGATTTTGTTAGGGTTATAGTGTTATGTTTGGGTTATGTTTGGGATATAGGGTTATTTTAGGGTTATGTTTGGGTTATTTTAGGGTTATGTTTTGGTTATGTTAGGGTTTGAGGGTTATGTTTGGGTTATGTTAGGATTATAGTGTTATGTTTGGGTTATTTTAGGGTTATTTTTGGGTTATGTTAGGGATATAGGGTTATATTTGGGTTATGTTAGGATTATAGGGTTATGTTTGGGTTATTTTAGGCTTATGTTTGGGTTATTTTATGGTTATATTTGGGTTATGTTAGGATTATAGAAATATTTTTGTGTTATTTTAGGGTTATGTTTGGGTTATTTTAGGGTTATGTTTGGGTAATGTTTGGGTTATAGGGTTATGGTTGTGTTTTTTTAGGGTTATGCTTGGGTTATGTTTGGGTTGGGTTATTTTAGGGTTATAGGGTTATGTTAGGGTTATTTTAGGGTTATATTTGGGTTATTTTAGGGTTATGATTGGGTTATAGGGTTATTGTTGTGTTATTTTAGGGTTATGTTTGGGATATTTTAGGGTTATGTTTGGTTTATATTTGTGGTAAGTTAGGGTTAATTTAGGGTTATGTTTGGGTTATAGGGTTATGTTAGGGTTATTTTAGGTTTATGTTTAGGTTATTTTAGGGTTATGATTGGGTTATAGGGTTATTGTTGTGTTATTTTAGGTTTATGTTTGGGATATTTTAGGGTTATGTTTGGGTTATATTTGCGGTAAGTCAGGGTTATTTTAGGGTTATGTTTGGGTTATAGGGTTATGTTAGGGTTATTTTAGGTTTATGTTAGGGTTATACGGTTATGTTTGGGTTATTTTAGAGTTTTAGGGTTATTTTAGGGTTATGTTTTGGTTATTTTAGGGTTATATTTGGGTTATTTTAGGGTTATTTTTGGGTAATTTTTGGGTTATATTTGGGTAATGTTTGGGTTATAGTGTTATGGTTGTGTTATTTTAGGGTTATGTTTGGGATATTTTAGGGTTATATTTGGGTTATTTTAGGGTTATGTTTGGGTTATTTTAGGGTTATATTTGGGTTATTTTAGGTTTACGTTTGGGTAATGTTTGGGTTATTTTAGGGTTATGTTTGGGATATTTTAAGGTTATGTTTGGGTTATGTTTGCGTTATGTTAGGGTTATTTTAGCGTTATATTTAGGTTATGTTCGGGTTATAGGGTTATGTTTGGGTTATGTTAGGATTATAGGGTTATTTTAGGGTTATTTTTGTGTTATTTTAGGGTTATGTTTCGGTTATGTTTGGATTTTGTTAGGTTATAGTGTTATGTTTGGGTTATGTTTGGGATATAGGGTTATGTTAGGGTTATGTTTGGGTTATTTTAGGGTTATGTTTTGGTTATGTTAGGGTTTTAGGGTTATGTTTAGGATATGTTAGGATTATAGTGTTATGTTTGGGTTATTTTAGGGTTATTTTTGGTTATGTTAGGGATATAGGGTTATATTTGGGTTATGTTAGGATTATAGGGTTATGTTTGGGTTATTTTAGGCTTATGTTTGGGTTATTTTATGGTTATATTTGGGTTATGTTAGGATTATAGAAATATTTTTGTGTTATTTTAGGGTTATGTTTGGGTTATTTTAGGGTTATGTTTGGGTAATGTTTGGGTTATAGGGTTATGGTTGTGTTATTTTAGGGTTATGCTTGGGTTATGTTTGGGTTGGGTTATTTTAGGGTTATAGGGTTATGTTAGGGTTATTTCAGGGTTATATTTGGGTTATTTTAGGGTTATGATTGGGTTATAGGGTTATTGTTGTGTTATTTTAGGTTTATGTTTGGGATATTTTAGGGTTATGTTTGGGTTATATTTGCGGTAAGTTAGGGTTTATTTTAGGGTTATGTTTGGGTTATAGGGTTATGTTAGTTTTATTTTAGGTTTATGTTAGGGTTATAGGGTTATGTTTGGGTTATTTTAGAGTTTTAGGGTTATTTTAGGGTTATGTTTTGGTTATTTTAGGGTTACATTTGGGTTATTTTAGGGTTATTTTTGGGTAATGTTTGGGTTATATTTGGGTAATGTTTGGGTTATAGTGTTATGGTTGTGTTATTTTAGGTTTATGTTTGGGATATTTTAGGGTTATATTTGGGTTATTTTAGGGTTATGTTTGGGTTATTTTAGGGTTATATTTGGGTTATTTTAGGTTTACGTTTGGGTAATGTTTGGGTTATTTTAGGGTTATGTTTGGGATATTTTAGGGTTATGTTTGGGTTATGTTTGCGTTATGTTAGGGTTATTTTAGCGTTATGTTTAGGTTATGTTCAGGTTATAGGGTTATGTTTGGGTTATGTTAGGATTATAGGGTTATTTTAGGGTTATTTTTGGGTTACTTTATGGTTATGTAGGGATATGTTTGGGTTATAGGGTTATATTTGGGTTATAGGGTTATTTTTGGGTTATGTTAGGATTATTGGGTTATGTTTGGCTTATGTTAGGGTTATGTTTGGGTTATGTTATTGTTATGTTTGGGTTAGGATTATAGGGTTATTTTTGTGTTATTTTAGGGTTAGGTTAGGGTTAGGGTTATGTTTGGGTTATTTTAGGGTTATGTTTGGGTTATAGGGTTATGTTAGGGTTATTTTAGGTTTATGTTAGGGTTATAGGGTTATGTTTGGGTTATTTTAGAGTTTTAGGGTTATTTTAGGGTTATGTTTTGGTTATTTTAGGGTTACATTTGGGTTATTTTAGGGTTATTTTTGGGTAATGTTTGGGTTATAGTGTTATGGTTGTTATTTTAGGGTTATGTTTGGGATATTTTATGGTTATATTTGGGTTATTTTAGGGTTATGTTTGGGTTATTTTAGGGTTATATTTGGGTTATTTTAGGTTTACGTTTGGGTAATGTTTGGGTTATTTTAGGGTTATGTTTGGGATATTTTAGGGTTATGTTTGGGTTATGTTTGCGTTATGTTAGGGTTATTTTAGCATTATGTTTAGGTTATGTTCGGGTTATAGGGTTATGTTTGGGTTATGTTAGGATTATAGGGTTATTTTAGGGTTATTTTTGGGTTACTTTATGGTTATGTAGGGATATGTTTGGGTTATAGGGTTATATTTGGGTTATAGGGTTATTTTTGGGTTATGTTAGGATTATTGGGTTATGTTTGGCTTATGTTAGGGTTATGTTTGGGTTATGTTATTGTTATGTTTGGGTTAGGGTTAGGATTATAGGGTTATTTTTTGTTATTTTAGGGTTAGGTTAGGGTTAGGGTTATGTTTGGGTTATTTTAGGGTTATGTTTGGGTTATAGAGTTATGTTATGGTTATGTTTGGGTTATAGGGTTATGTTAGGGTTATGTTTGGGATATGTTAGGGTTATTTTTGGGTTATATTTGGGTTATGTTAGGATTATGTTTGGGTTATAGGGTTATGTTTGGGTTATTTTAGGGTTATGTTTGGGTTATGTATGGGTTATGTTAGGGTTATGTTTGGGTTATAGGGTTCTGTTAGGGTTGTTTTAGGGTTATGTTTGGGTTATGTTAGGGTTATGTTTGGGTTATTATAGGGTTATGTTTGGGTTATAGGGTTATTGTGTTATTTTAGGGTTATGTTTGGGTTATTTTAGGGTTATGTTTGGGCTATGTTTGGGTTATGTTTGGGCTATGTTCTGGTTATGTTAGGGCTATGTTTGGGTTATTATAGGGTTATGTTTGGGTTATAGGGTTATTGTTGTGTTATTTTAGGGTTATGTTTGGGTTATTTTAGGGTTATGTTTGGGCTATGTTTGGGTTATGTTTGGGCTATGTTCTGGTTGTGTTAGGGCTATGTTTGAGCTATGTTTGTGTTATGTTTGGGTTATAAGGTTATGTTTGGGTTAAGTTATGGTAGAGTTATGTTAGGGTTATTTTAGGGTTATGTTTGGGTTAACTTAGGGTGATGTTTGGGTAATGTTTGGGTTATAGGGTTATTGATGTTATTTTAGGGTTATGTTTGGGTGAAGTTTGGGTTATTTTAGGGTTATGTTAGAGTTATAGGGTTATGTTTGGGTTATGTTAGGATTATAGGCTTATGTTTGGGTTATTTTAGGGTTATGTTTGGGTTATTTTATGGTTATGTTTGGGTTATATTAGGATTATAGGCTTATTTTTGGGTTATTTTAGGGTTATGTTTTGGTTGTAGGGTTATGTTTGGGTTATTTTAGGGTTATGTTTGTGTTATTTTAGGGTTATTTTTGGGTTATTTTAGGGTTATGTTTAGGTAATGTTTGGGTTATAGGGTTATGGTTGTGTTACTTTAGGGTTATGTTTGGGTAATGTTTGGGTTATTTTGGGTAATGTTTGGGTTATAGTGTTATGGTTGTGTTATTTTAGGGTTATGTTTTGGTTATTTTAAGGTTATATTTGGGTTATTTTAGGGTTATATTATTGGGTTATTTTAGGGTTCTTTTTTGGTAATGTTTGGGTTATTTTTGGGTAATGTTTGGGTTATAGTGTTATGGTTGTGTTATTTTAGGGTTATGTTTGGGTTATTTTAGGGTTAGGTTTGGGTTATGTTTGCGTTCATTTGGGGTTATTTTAGGGTTATGTTTTTTTTTTAGGGTTATAGGGTTATTTTTGGGTTCTGTTTGGGTTATTTTAAGGTTATGTTTGGGTTATGTTATGGTTATGTTTGGGTTATTTTAGGGTTATGTTTGGGTTTTGTTAGGGTTATAGGGTTATGTTATGGATATGTTTGGGTTATAGGGTTATGTTAGGGTTATGTTTGGGTTATGTTAGTGTTATGTATGGGTTATATTTGGGTTTTGTTATTATTATGTTTGGGTTATGTTAGGGTTTATGTTTGGGTTATATTTGGGCTATGTTATGGTAGGGTTATGTTAGGGTTATTTTAGGGTTATAGTTGGGTTATTTTATGGTTATGTTTGGGTAATGTTTGGGTTATAGGGATATTGTTGTGTTATTTTAGGGTTATATTTGGGTTAAGTCTGGGTTATTTTAGGGTTATGTTTGAGTTATGTTTGGGCTATGTTTGGGCTTTGTTTGGGTTATGTTAGGGTTATGTTTGGGCTATGTTTGGATTATGTTTGGGTTATGTTTGGGCTATGTTAGGGTTATAGGGTTATGTTTGGGTTATGTTATGTTAGGGTTATTTTAGGGTTATGTTTGGGTTATTTTAGGTTTATTTTTGGGTAATTTTTGGGTTATAGTTTTATGGTTGTGTTATTTTAGGATTATGTTTGGGTTATTTTAGGGTTATGGTTGGGTTATGTTAGGGTTATGTTTGGGTTATTTTTGTGTTATTTTAGGGTTATAGGGTTATGTTTGGGTTTTGTTAGGGTTATAGGGTTATTTTTGGGTTATGGTTGGGTTATTTTAAGGTTATATTTGGGTTATTTTATGGTTATGTTTGGGTTATTTTATGGTTATGTTTGCGTTATAGGTTTTATTTGGGTTATAGTGTTATGTTTGGGTTATGTTAGGATTATAGGGTTATGTTTGGCTTATATTAGGGTTTTGTTTGCTTTATGTTAGGGTTATGTTTGGGTTAGGTTTAGGATTATAGGGTTATGTTTGTGTTATTTTAGGGTTAGGTAAGGGTTAGCGTCAGGGTTATGTTTGGGTTATGTTAGGGTAAGGGTTAGGTTATAGAGTTATTTTAGGCTTATGTTTAGGTTATGTTAGGGTTATAGGGCTATGTTTGGGTTATGTTGTGTTAGGGTTATTTTAGGGTTATGTTTGGGTTATGTTAGGGTTATAGGGCTATGTTTGGGTTATGTTGTGTTAGGGTTATATTAGGGTTATTTTTGGGTTATTTTAGGGTTATGTTTGGGTTATGTTAGGATTATAGGTTTATTTTGGGTTATATTTGGGTTATAGGGTTATGTTTGGGTTATGTTTGTGTTATTTTAGGGTTATGTTTGTGTTATTTTATGGTAATGTTTGGGTTATGTTAGGGTTATAGGGTTATGTTTGGATTATGTTATGGTAGGGTTACATTAGGGTTATTTTAGGGTTATGTTTGGGTTATTTTAGTGTTATGTTTGGGTAATGTTTGGGTTATATGGTTATTGTTGTGTTATTTTAGGGTTATATTTTGGTTAAGTTTGGGTTATTTTAGGGTTTTGTTTGAGTTATGTTTGGGCTATGTTTGGGTTATGTTTGGGCTATGTTTGGGTTATGTTTGGGTTATGTTTGGGCTATGTTAGGGTTATAGGGTTATGTTTGGGTTATGTTACGGTAGGGTTATGTTAGGGTTATTTTAGGGTTATGTTTGCGTTATAGGGTTATATTTGGTTATAGGGTTATGTTTGGGTTATGTTAGGATTATAGGGTTATGTTTGGCTTATATTAGGGTTTTGTTTGCTTTATGTTAGGGTTATGTTTGGGTTAGGTTTAGGATTATAGGGTTATGTTTGTGTTATTTTAGGGTTAGGTAAGGGTTAGCGTCAGGGTTATGTTTGGGTTATGTTATAGTAAGGGTTAGGTTATGGAGTTATTATAGAGTTATTTTAGGGTTATGTTTGGGTTATGTTAGGGTTATAGGGCTATGTTTGGGTTATGTTGTGTTAGGGTTATTTTAGGGTTATGTTTGGGTTATGTTAGGGTTATAGGGCTATGTTTGGGTTATGTTGTGTTAGGGTTATATTAGGGTTATGTTTGGGTTATTTTAGGGTTATGTTTGGGTTATGTTAGGATTATAGGTTTATTTAGGGTTATTTTAGGGTTATGTTTGGGTTATAGGGTTATGTTTGGGTTATGTTTGTGTTATTTTAGGGTTATGTTTGTGTTATTTTATGGTAATGTTTGGGTTATGTTAGGGTTATAGGGTTATGTTTGGGTTATGTTATGGTAGGGTTATGTTAGGGTTATTTTAGGGTTATGTTTGGGTTATTTTAGGGTTATATTTGGGTAATGTTTGGGTTATAGGGTTATTGTTGTGTTATTTTAGGGTTATATTTGGGTTAAGTTTGGGTTATTTTAGGGTTATGTTTGAGTTATGTTTGGGCTATGTTTGGGTTATGTTTGGGCTATGTTTGGGTTATGTTTGGGTTATGTTTGGGTTATAGGGTTATGTTTGGGTTAGGTTTGGGTTATTTTCGGGTTATTTTGGGGTTTTGTTTGGGTAATGTTTGGGTTATTTTTGGGTAATGTTTGGGTTATAGTGTTATGGTTGTGTTATTTTAGGGTTATGTTTGGGTATTTAGGGTTAGGTTTGGGGTTTTGTTTGGGTAATGTTTGGGTTATTTTTGGGTAATGTTTGGGTTATAGTGTTATGGTTGTGTTATTTTTGGATTATGTTTGGGTTATTTTAAGGTTATGTTTGGGTTATGTTTGGGTTATTTTAAGGTTTTGTTTGGGTTATTTTATTGTTCTGTTTTGGTTATTTTAGGGTTATGTTTGGGTTATGTTATTGTTATAGGGTTATGTTATGGATATGTTTGGGTTATAGGGTTATGTTAGGGTTATGTTTGGGTTATGTTAGGGTTATGTTTGGGTTATATTTGGGTTTTGTTAGGGTTATGTTTGGATTATGTTAGGGTTATGTTTGGGTTATATTTGGGCTTTGTTAGGATTATGTTTGGGTTATAGGGTTATATTAGGGTTATTTAAGGTTATGTTTGGGTTATGTTAGGGTTATAGGTTTATGTTTGGGTTATAGGGTTATGTTTGGGTTATGTTATGGTAGGGTTATGTTAGGGTTATTTTAGGGTTATGTTTGGGTTATGTTTGGGTTATTTTAGGGTTATGTTTGGGTAATGTTTGGGTTATAGGGTTATTGTTTTGTTATTTTAGGGTTATATTTGGGTTAAGTTTGGGAAATTTAGGGTTATGTTTGAGTTATGTTTGCGCTATGTTTGGGCTTTGTTTGGGTTATGTTTGTGCTATGTTTGGGTTATTTTTGGGTTATGTTTGGGCTATGTTAGGGTTTTAGGGTTATGTTTGGGTTATTTTAGGGTTAGTTTAGGGTTATGTTTGGGTTATTTTAGGGTTATTTTTGGGTTTTGTTTGGGTAATTTTTGGGTTATTTTTGGGTTATAGTTTTATGGTTGTGTTATTTTAGGGTTATATTTGGGTTATTTTAGGGTTATGTTTGGGTTATGTTAGGGTTATAGAGTTATTTTTGGGTTATATAAGGGTTATGTTTGGGTTATAATTGCATTATTTTAGGGTTATAGGGTTATGTTTGGGTTTTGTTAGGGTTATAGGGTTATTTTGGGGTTATGTTTGGGTTATTTTATGGTTATGGTTGGGTTATTTTATGGTTATGTTTGGGTTATAGGGTTTTATTTGGGTTATAGGGTTATGTTTGGGTTATGTTAGGATTATAGGGTTATGTTTGGCTTATGTTAGTGTTTTGTTTGCTTTATGTTAGGGTTATATTTGGGTTAGGTTTAGGATTATAGGGTTATGTTTGTGTTATTTTAGGGTTAGGTTAGGGTTAGGGTCGGGGTTATGTTTGTGTTATGTTAGGGTAAGGGTTAGGTTATAGGGTTATTTTAGGGTTATTTTAGGGTTATGTTTGGGTTATGTTAGGTTATAGGGCTATGTTTGGTAGATGTTGTGTTAGGGTTATTTTAGGGTTATGTTTGGGTTAAATTTGGGTTATTTTAGGGATATGTTTGGGTTATTTTAGGGTTATGTTTGGGTTATATTAGTAATATAGGTTTATTTTTGGGTTATTTTAGGGTTATGTTTGGGTTATAGGGTTATGTTTGGGTTATTTTAGGGTTATGTTTGTGTTATTTTAGGGTTATGTTTGGGTTATTTTAGGGTTATTTTTAGGTAATATTTGGGTTATAGGGTTATGGTTGTGTTAATTTAGGGTTATGTTTGGGTAATGTTTGGGTTATTTTGGGTAATGTTTGGGTTATAGTGTTATGGTTGTGTTATTTTAGGGTTATGTTTGGGTTATTTTTGGGTTATATTTGGGTTATTTTAGGGTTATATTTGGGTTTTTCTAGGGTTATTTTTTGGTAATGTTTGGGTTATTTATTGGTAATGTTTGGGTTATAGTGTTATGGTTTTGTTATTTTAGGGTTATGTTTGGGTTATTTTAGGGTTATGTTTGGGTTATTTTAGGGTTATGTTTGGGTTTTTTTAGGGTAATAGGGTTATTTTTGGGTTATGTTTGGGTTATTTTAAGGTGATGTTTGGGTTATTTTATGGTTATATTTGGGTTATTTTAGGGTTATGTTTGGGTTATGTTAGGGTTATGTTAGGGTTACGTTTGGGTTATATTTGGGTTTGTTAGGGTTATGTTATGGTTATGTTTGGGTTATATTTGGGCTATGTTAGGATTATGTTTGGGTTATAGGGTTATGTTAGGGTTATTTTAGAGTTATGTTTGGGTTATGTTAGGGTTATAGGGTTATGTTTGGGTTATGTTATGTTAGGGTTATATTAGGGTTATTTTAGGGTTATGTTTGGGTTATTTTAGGGTTATGTTTGGGTAATGTTTGGGTTATAGGGTTATTGTTGTGTTATTTTAGGGTTATATTTGGGTTATTTTATGGTTATGTTTGAGTTATGTTTGGGCTATGTTTGGGCTATGTTTGGGTTATCTTTGGGCTATGTTTGGGTTATGTTTGGGCTATTTTGGGTTATGTTCGGTTTATGTTTGGGATATGTTAGGTTTATAGGGTTATGTTTGGGTTATGTTATGGTAGGGTTATTTTATGTTTATGTTTGGGTTATGTTTGGGTTATGTTTGGGTTATTTTGGGGTTTTGTTTGGGTAATGTTTGGGTTATTTTTGTGTAATGTTTGGGTTATAATTTTATTTTTGTGTTATTTTAGGGTTATGTTTGGGTTATGTTAGCGTTAATTTAGTGTTATTTTAGGGTTATTTTTGGGTTATGTTAGGGTTATAGGGTTATGTTTGGGTTATATAAGGGTTATGTTTGGGTTATGTTTGCATTATTTTAGGGTTATAGGGTTATGTTTGTGTTTTGTTAGGGTTATAGGGTTATTTTTGGGCTATGTTTGGGTTATTTTAAGGTTATGTTTGGGTTATTTTATGGTTATGTTTGGATTATAGGGTTATATTTGGGTTATAGGGTTATGTTTGGGTTATGTTAGGATTATAGGGTTATGTTTGGCTTATGTTAGGATTTTGTTTGCTTTATGTTAGGGTAAGGGTTAGGTTATAGGGTTATTTAGGTTTATTTTAGGGTTATGTTTGGGTTATATTAAGGTTATAGGGCTTTGTTTGGGTTATGTTGTGTTAGGGTTATTTTTGGGTTATTTTAGGGTTATGTTTGGGTTATTTTAGGGATATGCTTGGGTTATTTTACTGTTATGTTTGGGTAATGTTTGGGTTATAGGGTTATGTTTGGGTAATGTTTGGGTTATAGGGTTATGGTTGTGTTATTTTAGGGTTATGTTTGGGTTATGTTAGGGTTATAGGGTTATGTTTGGGTTATGTTAGGATTGTAAGGTTATGTTTGGGTTATTTTAGGGTTAGGGTTAAGGTTATTTTAGGGTTATGTTTGGGTTATGTTTGTGTTAAGTTAGGGTGATTTTAGGGTTATGTTTGGGTTTTGTTAGGTTATAGGTTTATTTTTGGGTAATGTTTGGGTTATAGGGTTATGGTTGTGTTATGTTGGGATTGTAAGGTTATGTTTGGGTTATTTTAGGGTTATGTTTGTGTTATGTTAGGATTGTAAGGTTATGTTTGGGTTATTTTAGGGTTAGGGTTAGAGTTATTATAGGGTTATGTTTTGGTTATGTTAGGGTTATATTTGGGCTATGTTTGGGCTATGTTAGGGTTATGTTTGGGTTATTTTAGGGTTATTTTATGGTTATAGGGTTAGGGTTATGTTTGGGTTATGTTAGTGTTATGTTAGGGCTATGTTTGGGCTATGTTAGGGTTATGTTTGGGCTATGTTTGGGCTATGTTAGAGTTATGTTTGCGTTATTTTAGGGTTATGTCAGGGTTAGGGTTAGGGTTTGGCAGTCCTGGAAGTGTCACGTTTGCAGATTGGTTCTATATGCCGTAAAGGTCAATCCATAATCATGTACAATAAATTGGCTTTCAGTACTGTCGTCATGGTAACACAGGCTAACAATTGGGGCAAACTCTGTCATGTGACACTACATTTATGTGTTAATGCCAATTTTATTGACAAAACGTTTTTTCCAAACCAGTTTTTCGTGACATTTGATGTTTCAACATAGAGTTTATGCGCTTGAGTTAAACAGAAAAATATGATTTTTATATGACATTTGTGACATTTTAGCGATAATGTGTGTTTCCATCAGCTTTAGTTTGATGTGCTTTTTAGCCCAAAAAAAAATTATGGAAATGTATTTAGTCAGAAAAGACTATTATTATTATTATTATTATTATTAATGTAAACACAAACATGATGTTAAGTTCAGAATTCTCCGGTATTATAGTTGAGTAGCTGTATTAACTGAGCTTCAGATGTGTGTGTGTCTCATCTGAAACAGACAGAAGTTGTTCTCATGCATGTGTTTATTAGTGCTTTTGAAAATGTTCAGATCTGACTCTTAATTTACAAATTGCTGTCTAACTAAAAAAGTACATCCGTGATTGTGATAATGCTGAACAGCCAGTTTAAAATATGTTATTTATTATTTGATTCCAGATGACGTTGCACAGTGCACGCATGTGTACACGCATCAGCTTTTATTTTAAGCATTTCCCATGTTTACTTATCGATGTTTGGGTGGAGTAAATTCACATACAGTATGTCAGTACTGTATGTGAATTGAACAGTCATATGCATTTACGATTGGCCGAGTTTTGTCAGGAATTCGTCTCACACCATCTCCAGAGTGTGATTGGATTTATATCCATCTCGAATCCGTCTTTGAGGGCATTTACATATGGTCTTCTCATGCAAAATCGCATGGAGTGACCAAGCGTAAATTGCCCCATTTCAAATGGATCGCCCAAAACACATCTTCATACCAGCTGTAAACTGTGCCCACATTCTCACGTTTCTTTTTTCATGTCAAATGAATTACAGCCGTGACTGAGTGAGGTTTACAGCTTCAGCTTCCTTTCAGGTTACTCGACGGCGCACTGCTTCATCAGAGTGGATATTGATGCATTTTGATTACATTTCTCGTCCTCGCAGGGCATTAAGAATGGTCGTCAGCCTCGGGCTAAAGTGCTCCCTCACCAAACATGGCATCAGCGCTCACTTTTAACCTGCCTAGCGTAAGATACACACCATCTACGTGTCTCTCTGCTTCGTTCTCTAAGTTGCTGTCAGCCGCTTCTGCTAACCGCCTCATTTATGTGACTGTACGTAAAATCGCTGAATTATTTACATCGTCTGAAAACTCGAGGATGTGCATACCTTGAGTTTCCTTTGCATGGTGGGATGGCTGTCGAACATGCTAACTCTTCAGCGACAGCGTTCACGCTGAAGACACTTGTGATGTGTTTTGAGGCGCCTGACAATTAACAGCCTTGCGTGATTTGTCATCCATGAGGAGATTGCGTTCCAATCTCAGTGATGGAAATGTCAGGCTGCCCGTTCTCATCAGCTTTGCGGGCATCACTTCGTCTCTATCTGTTGTGCCCTCATCTGTGATTGATGGAGAAACAGCCTCTCCTCTCAGCATTGTCAATCAGAATCCCCTGTAAACGTTGCAGATCCTCCAGCGCAGTCATATATACACACAGCTGGACTTGCTCACTCTGGCGTCTGCACACTCACATACA
Organism: Xyrauchen texanus; assembly: GCF_025860055.1. Taxonomy (NCBI): domain Eukaryota; kingdom Metazoa; phylum Chordata; class Actinopteri; order Cypriniformes; family Catostomidae; genus Xyrauchen; species Xyrauchen texanus. The sequence goes on along the minus strand of NC_068304.1, from coordinate 41,437,381 downwards.
CACAGCCGTCATTGGAAAGTGTTCTGAGCTGAGTGATGATGTTGTGCCTCCAGGGACAGAGATGGCAGGGGGGGTGTGTGCCCTCTGGAGGAAACCGTCAGCATGGCAAACTGGGGAACATTGGATTATTATGTCTTAAATTTGCTCTACTGGTCTATTTATGTTAGATTGTGACTATATAATAACTAATGTGGTGAGAAAAGCTGATAATCCATAAATGGGCTGTTTCGTTTTTGTTTGGATGTGTTCAAATGTTTGTAATCTTTCCTTACTGTGACGGGCACAGACATGGAGACAACAAGAGCCCAAAATGAATGAAATCCCAGATGCATGATTTTGCAACCAAAATCCCAATATTAACCACCTAAAATGGAAGGTTTGGTCAGTAATGCAGGACATTTGAACTAGAAATATGCCTGACATACACAGGGAAATAAAAGACTCTTACAATAACCTACACCATACTACAGTATGTACACTATGAAGTAAACATTGTGATTTAACAAATATGAGACGTAATACATCAAGAGTAAATTGTAATTGATAGCATGCCTTTAATGTCCAGCAATTATACATCATAAATAATTATTTCCTTCCCTTTTCTTATGGGACACTGTCTGTCAAAATTAACGTGAGCTAAAAAAATCTTCAAAGGTTATTAAAAACTAAACGTTCAATAATGTATTTGGGCCTTTTTTTAATTTAGTTTAAAATGCAGTATAATATATATATAAGTTGCAGGGGTGGACTGGGAAGAGAAACTGCCCCAAATGTTGGGCCCATTCAGCCCGTTTCGCGGCCGGCCCGGTTCTCACTATGGCCAGTCCGCACCGTATCGGCCCCAAAGTGTGTTAGCCCACCGGGAAATTGCCCAGTTTGCCAGATTACCCATTAAGCCCTGATAAATGTGCATTTACACATATTTAATGTATGCAATCGAACCAGCATCGTCTTTTTTCTTTATTTTATTCTTCATTTTTTTCTTTATTCTATATTTCAATATTCCCATTTTCAGTCAATATCACAACGCATTGAAGTTAACAAAGAAAACGTAAAAGAGCAAGATGGCTTTGCAACATGTAAATAATTATTAATTTGAATCAAACTTAACAATACTCACCATTTACGATAACTGCTTATTTTCTATATACATGACATATACCTTTATACAAACACAATGTTCCTATCCACCCATTCTTTCATACTTTTTAAACACCTCAATTTTAAACATTCTTTTAAATGTATTAATTGTTTTACACCATTTATATTCATTTTAAGCATGTTCTATAATTACACTTTTATTCCACATCATTCTGAACTCTCCTTTTTCAAATTCTAATGACTCTCTCTCATGACAAACTATTTTGTACATTTATATGTACATGTACATTTTATTTATTTTTTGGTAATAAACGCTTGTATGATTTATGCATAATTAAATCCACCAGATCTTCACATTTAAATATCTGTAGATTGAAGAATAGATGACTCCATGGATCTCTATAATGACTGCTGCTCGTAACAATCAGTGGTGGCGTAGTGGCTAAAGCACAGGGCTGTTAATCAGAAGGTTGCTGGTTCTAACCCCACGGCCACCACCATTGTGTCCTTGAGCAAGGCACTTAACTCCAGGTTGCTCCGGGGGGATTGTCCCTGTAATAACTGCACTGTAAGTCGCTTTGGATAAAAGCGTCTGCCAAATGCATAAATGTAAATGTATCACAACCTGTTACTGTTACTCCAGGTGTAATTCTACCACCCACCACTAGGGGGAGTCAACACGCTCTATTATTGTGTATATAACCAGGTGAGTGGTAGAAGAAGAGAGATGTGGTTGGCCAAGGAAGCATGGCTAGCCTCATGTTTGTAACTAGCTCAGAGTCCTTATTGATTCATGCTAAATCATTATAAGATTTATTTATTTTTCTATACATCTATATTATTATCTTTTTATTATTTAATTATTTGACATGCCCCATTTCAATGTAAAATACTTGAATATCTAATAAAAATAACAATAACCAAGTGAGGATAAATATCATGAATTACGACACACAAGTTGTTTACGGGGAAAAACCATTAGCAAACTATCTGTTTATTTTCACTGCTTACCGATAGTTTCATTAGCAGCTGTCGGTAACGATTAATCAGTCCACGTAGAGGTTCAACCAGTGGTGTGTGTTTGCGTTTTGACTCTGTTTGTTGGTGCTAGCGGCACAAAACTTACACACTCCACCGTTAAATCTTCTGACGGGCCCCTGCAGACTAAACAGACAGCTTGAGGCCAGAACATTGTACTCTTTTTGTGGCTGTCTGCACTTCACGGAGTTTATGTGGTGCATCGTGAATGTTGAATGATCGATATCTGATCGTGTGTTGTTTGTCTCTGCAGTTGTGCGGCTGTGGGCTGCTGGGGGTTGGAATCTGGCTGTCTGTGTCTCAGGGCAGCTTCGCCACCTTCTCCCCGTCATTCCCCTCCCTCTCCGCTGCCAACATGATCATCGCTATAGGAGCCATCGTCATGGTGACGGGCTTCCTCGGTTGCCTGGGCGCCATAAAGGAAAACAAGTGCCTGCTTCTGAGCGTGAGTTATGACACACCTACACACTTCTCATTTCTCTCGCCTGAAATGTGGAAACACAAATGAATGTTTTAGTGCACTTTTCAGTCTATGGACTATTGTTGATGCTTTACATCTTGACATGATTACTACAATGCAATTATCAATGTGCAAAAAGTGCATTGCTGATATGTCAATTTGGAAGTTATTTGTAGATATCTGTAATTGTGTTTTGAATGCAACTGGATGGCAGATCACAGACAACAAAAATATATATATTTTTTTACAAAATTATGCAAGTAATGATGTCATTTATACATCAAGAATTGACACTTTTACTAATATAAATGTATTACTGCAATAAAAAAACACTTTCACTAGTCGTAAGTGCATCCCTGATATCAAAAACGAGCATTTTAACTAGATAATAAATTGAATTGTCAGTACAAAACTATTTGGTAACACTTTAAATGAAGCCTGTACAGTATATGTATGTTTATGAAGGTAGATGAAGCCTTAAAATAACACCTTTTAATCTGTTGTATGTTTTTGTGAATAATTGTAACCAGTTATAATACATTATAATGCTTATCAACAGGTAGACATAGTGATAAATATTAGTTGAATATTAAATATTTAAATTATCATGTATTAAAACTAGGGCTGTCAATCGATTACAATTTTTAATCGAATTAATTACATGATGTCCTGATTAATTAATCGTGATTAATCGCATATACAAATATTTGCTGAGAAAGATCCTCATATAACAATAATTCAATATATAATGATGAAATAATTATACTTTATTACTAAACTATTACTATATACTTTAATTATCTTTAAATATTTAAAAATTATATATATATATATATATAATATAAAACAAAATATTCCGATAATTAAAATGCATTACATTCTTGTAGCAGAAGAGTTCATCATTGATAAGGCGATATAATAAGTGTCTTTATAATACAATGTATTGTTTACTCCCATATTATTGATCATAAGTCAATCATTGACACACAGTTCACAGTAATCCATTACACAAGTGAATTTATCAATCAGAGATTTATTATGAGGGCTTGTTTGGGACGTCCACAATCCTACAGATATATTTGACAATAATGACATTATATTCATTAGTGTAATGGTGTTCAATGCTGGAGTTGTTGGAGGTACAAAGAGTATTTAAATAATATTTCAAGTCTTTACAAAAAGTGCAAATAGGGGCTTTATAGACATAAATGTACACTTATGTATTAAAAACTTGGCAAGAAAAATAAACAGATTAATCAGAAAATATTAACTTAAGTTATCAAATCTGGGAAAACCAAATAAAAGCGTCTTTATAAAGCAAAAAAAACTAGTTAAAATAGAGGTACAAACAAACAAACAAACGTTTCATCTACAGCATTACAGAAGGAGTGGATCTATTTCAGGAGCATGTTTCTTTGATTGACGGGGTAAAAATGGTGTAACAGTTTAAAGGACACCTCCTTAACCTCGCTGGTAATTAAATATGTATGAGGTAAAGACCGTACGACCTGCATCAGACGTGCTTGTGTCGCGTCTCGGGTGTGTTGAGTCATAAACATAAAATGTTTAGATCACCGTGTCGAGTTAAATATAGTTTAATATCAATCTTAATCACATCTTAAGATCCCTTAAAGATCGCATTTGCGCTCCATCATGTGTTTTGAACGCAAGAAATTGTTTTCTTCACTGTTTAAACTGTGTGTTGCTCACACAGCTGAAGTTTCACTTACTGCCCTCTGGAGTAAACAGGTGGTACTACAAGCATTTCTCAGTTAATCATTGCGATTAAAGTGCGTTAATTTATTTAACGCGTTAATTTTTCAAATTAATCGCACGTTATTAACGCGTTAAATCGACAGCCCTAATTAAAACACATCACAATCACCCAATATCATGTGTTATATACTTGTATATTACTTTAAGGTATAACTATGAACTACGGCTGCGTATTGTAACATATTGTCAATATAATGCATATCTGAATGCTGTAAATAAGTCTCATCTTTGCGCTCCAGGTTTCTGCTGTAGATCTCGAGTTAACGCACATTATGGCTCAAATAGAACTTTCTTAATTTCATTCATAAGACGATTTTCATGAGTCTGACCCCAGGATTGAGAAATACTGCTCTAGTCAAACCCATCTTCATCCCCATGCTTTCATATCATTACTTTTTAATGTCAATCTCTAATTCTTCAGCTTTCCTAAATGCCTATTATATGGGACGGGTGTACATTGGAATTGCCTGACCTTTACCGTTAGCTAGCTGTGCCGTTTATAGCGCTCGTCCCCGAGTCTGAGGGAAGAGAGAGACATCAGAGAAGACTTTAGCATTGTGGGTTTGAGATCTTAGCAATCCAGTCTGCCCCGTCTTGCTCCATCTGATGTAGTTTTGTCGCCACCAGATGTCTGGGACGGAAGCAAACTCAAAGCCTTTGCACTGTTCACATCTATATATGTGGCACATTTGGGGCGGCTGTTGCTCAGGTGGTACAGCGGGTCGGCCATCATTGGGGTGTGTGTTTGTGTGTGTGAGTGAGTGAGTGAGTGAGTGTGTGAGTGAGTGAGTGTGTGAGTGAGTGAGTGAGTGAGTGAGTGTGTGAGTGAGTGAGTGAGTGAGTGTGTGAGTGAGTGAGTGAGTGAGTGAGTGAGTGAGTGAGTGAGTGAGTGAGTGTGTGAGAGAGTGTGAGAGAGAGTGAGTTTGTGTGAGTGTGTGTGTTTGTGAGTGAGTGAGTGAGTGAGTGAGTGAGTGAGTGAGTGAGTGAGTGAGTGAGTGAGTGAGTGAGTGAGTGAGTGTATGTGAATGAGTCACAGTGTAAAGCGCTTTGATCACCGCTAAGGTTAAAAAAGCGCTATATAAGTGCAAACTATTTACCACATATTGCCAGAGTGGCGAGTACAGGAAGTGACATGACAGCGCAGACATATACACACATACTTTGCCATTCAGTGGTCGACGGGGCCAAACACAAGCGCTCTGTCCATTTAATGATGAAAGGGAATACGGTAAACTTATTGTGTGGAACTGTCTGTGCTGCGGTTTAATAAACAAGCATCTTAAAGACTTTCAGATGGGCCGAATGTGCGCCTCAGATGGAATTTGACAGCAGCGGTCATCAGTGTATATCAAGCACTCAACGAAATAATGTTTACCGACTGACAAGCGCATGCTGTGTAGAAGACTGTATAAATATTTAGCTGAAGAAGTGCAATAGAATGAGAGTGAGAGAGAGTGATAATTCATATAGACGTGCCTCTCTCTCTCAACGCCATCACTCATTCTCTCTTTGTGTATTTTCCTCTTGCAGTTCTTCATCGTCTTGCTGATTATTTTGCTGGCTGAGCTGATTTTGCTCATTCTGTTCTTCGTGTACTCTGATAAGGTAAGCCCGTTCACCAATTTAATACTCAAGTCAGTGCTGAATTTCCATTCAAAACACTATAATCTGTTTTGAACAAATGGGGTTGAGTTTTGTTTCACATGTTCACTCTATTGCACTCATTGTCTTTCATTGCTGGAAATGCAAATAACTGGCAAACCGAAGGTGTGTTGCTGGTCTTAGCTGGTCTTAGCCGGTCTTAGCCGGTCTGTCCGCAGTGAAGAGCCCAAAACCCCTGTGAAACTATCAAAGTAGACCAGCCTATTGATCTTGAGATAACTTATTATCGATAAGGTCTGTTTAAATATGGCTTGCTGTCGTAATAAATAGAATTGACATGAAAATACTTATTTTGGGGTGGATCAACTTTATGCTTTATTCCCATCCAAAACATGTTCCTGAATTAATTTACTGCCGTTTTATACATCATTAAATCAAGACTCGTCAACTTAACATTGGCACTCCATAGAAGCACACAATACAAAGCTGTTATTCAAATTTTAAACAAATTATACACAGAAATGTAGCAAATGACTTGAGACAAATGTCTGTGATTGGCTACAATGCACAACTGCATAAACAGATGTTACATTTATTTGGTCGTTGTTTCCTGACGACTGTCGTCTTGCAATTTGCGAGTATGAGAGCGTGTGATTAGACGGATGATGTAATCACATGCTCCGGATTCAGGGGACCAGTTGTAATGTACGAGTCAACCACTGGGAAAACTCTGATCACTTGAGCAATAGCCTATTATGTTTAGACCCCGCCCACCAACATTACTCAACCAATGCATTAGCTCGTTTATTCTTTGTTCAACCAACGGCAGGCCGGGGGCATATTCAGAAAGCTGTTTTGAAAAGAACGTTTTTTTTGCAATTCCATTCGTTGGCGCTAGTGTCGCAGAAACGACTTCAGCTTTAAACTTCAGCAGCAAAAATGACGTTAGCGTTCATAAGTTCCGTCTATTTCTGCGAGTCAGTTCAAACTATCTTAGTATGTTTACATGGGCCGTTTTAATCAAACCACAGCGGGAGTCGAGCTACAGTCTTCATGTCTCTGTCCATGTATATGACATCATGCGCAATCAAATAGTTTGAAGAAAGGTAGTATTCCTGGTCTGAATACTTACACAGTTCTGCGTCTGTACCAGTCATTTGCTTCAGGCTGCATATTTAATCAAATTCATGCTTTGTGCCTCATTCTATGAATGGAATCCACATGAGATCTGTAACAGCTGTTGTGACCACTCGATGTTAATTGAAAGTAAGATAAATGCGGTAGATAATGTGTAATTTGTAATGTTTACACCCTGAATTCTTAGCACTACTGCTAGCATGCTAACCTTGGCCATAGTGTATGTTACCCTTAATGTTTTTTTATACTTGTTTGTTCTTTAAAGAAAGGCATTTATTGGGTGATGTGAGTGTTACTATGGCGGACAGATAGGAGGATTAGTCATTGGACAAAAGAATAATAATCACAGGCACATCAAAGAGTCACAGGTGTGAACGGTTTACAGACTGATCCAAAAATGGCACTCGCCATGTGTCCCTGTGTTACAAACGAGATAAATCAGCCTCTGAAGGGCACTTCAAAGGGAGAACAATCATGATAGCCATGCTATAAGATCGCTTCAAACCGAATTGCCAATAAAAATGGTTAAAAGCTGAGTTCTGAATAAACATTGTGATTGAGCGCCACATCTTTCAGCCCAAAGCTGTCACAGTGGATGGTGTTAAAGTCTGCCGAGGGAATTCGGGCATATGGAAGATCACTTTTGACTTCTGGGTTGAATACACGCCGCGTGGCACCTCAGTTACTCGGAGCACGTGCATAAAGTCGAGCACTATTGCGGAGCGATTGATATGTACGGAACTGATCTATAATGGCATAATCTAGGTCTTGTTTGATCAATTTAGAAAAGTCAGACTACATTACATTTTTAAAAGTTGAATTATTGTTTTAGTCCGACTGAAATCAGACTTTTTAAAGAGCACGTAAACTCACTCAGTGAATCAATTGGAGCTATTTGAGAGAATTTCTGTCTTTATACTGTGGAGTTTGGAAAATGTTAATAAAGTATTGTCCTGGGGTTGTCTGGGTATCTCAGCGAGTATTGCCGCTGACTATCACACCTGGAGTCGTGAGTTTGAATCCAGGGCGTGCTGAGTGACTCCAGTCAGGTCTCCTTAGCAACCAAATTGGGCCGGTTGCTAGGGAGGTTAGAGTCACATGGGGTAACCAAATTGTCCTGGTTGCTAGGGAGGGTAGAGTCACATGGGGTAACCAAATTGGGCAGGTTGCTAGGGAGGGTAGAGTCACATGGGGTAACCAAATTGGCCCGGTTGCTAGGGAGGGTAGAGTCACATGGGGTAACCTCCTCGTGGTGGTGATTAGTGGTTCTCTCAATGGGGCGTGTGGTGAGTTGTGTGTGGATCGTGGAGAGTAGCATGAGTCTCCACATGCTGTGAGTCTCCGCGGTGTCATGCACAACGAGTCACGTGATCAGATGCACCGATTGACGGTCTCAGAAGCGGAGGCAACTGAGACTTGTCCTCCGCCATTGGGGACACACACAAACACGCACACTCACGGCAGCTGCTTGTGGCTCTCTCTCTCCCCCAAACTGCATGGATTTATTTGATAGAAAACAATTCGAAATATGAAAAAAAAAAATAATAATAATAAATAATAGATTCTGAACAATTCAGAGATTTTAGTTTTATCCAAAATAGTAGTTGTCCACAAATTATAATTTTTTTGATTGAATAAACTCGAGCTGCCCCCTGATAGTCGACCAAACGTCAGTTGATGAGAAGAGTCTAACATTTATATTTATATTGACACACTAAAGCTGAAGATATAAATAACCATCTAAAGACAAATGCTTTTGTGAAACATCTTATGTGCCTAAAACATTCACACAGAACTATATATATAATACAAAACTATAGATACAATACATAGGCAGACAGACTTAATGACACTTAATCGCTCACTAAAGAGTTAATGATACGGCTGCTGTTCATTTGTCATTTTAGGCCAGTTGCCCGCTCTCGCAGCTTAATCGGGTCGGCAGTCTCTTTAAAGAACAGCCGTTACTCGTGTCTTTGGCTGTGGAGGTTAAGAGTTTTCATCATCAGGCGAGCACTAGAAGGTCAAAGGTCACACCACGCAATGAGGCCTGATCCCGGCCAGTTGTCACCAAGTAATTGGCGTTGAGCTCTGTCACAGTCGAGCGTTCCACCACCTCCGATCGCTCTCTCTCACGGCCTCGAGCACACGGCACTGGAAATGATACTGTGCCAACTGGAATGTCGAAAACAGCCCAATTTGACCCTTTGACACCCTGCAGATCCTGGTGGAATACTTCCCATGTCTACGCATGTGATGGCCCGTTTCCTCTTTCATGAAGTCACAAGAGTCACCGGACAGATGACACTTCAAAGTGTGCACTGTGTAGCCTCCTTTTCAATGGCAGATACGTGTTACAGTGTGTTTGGCAGGATGTGAGAAGGTATTAAAGATGATTTACACAGAGGGATTTTGGGTGTGTCTTCATTATAGTCTTGTTTTAATTGCATATAGATTAAACAACAGTAGCTAAAATGCCATTATTAAATTCGGTGAATTGATTACTTGCACTGAATCATTTCAAAACTCGGGGGAGCAAAGACACGCAGTATATGGGTGTTTCTTCATTGTCGGGCACTTTCCTGTCCCAAGGGTTAATGTTAAAAATCAACAGATTTCAACTTTTTGTTGTTGATGTTGTTATATGAAGGTCTCATTAAAACTGACTTGGAATAATTTATTTGTGGTACTTTCCGAATGTGTTTTATGTGTGTATGTAACAAGGTTAAGGTTGGGAAAGGAGGAGGCGGGAACCGGCTGAACCGTCAAAATAATGTTTAATGAAAATAAAGACACAAAACATAAACACGCACACACACGCACACACACACACGGCAGCTGCGTGTGGCTCTCTCTCTCTCTCTCTTGAACTGCCCGCTGCACTTACCCCTCTCCTCGACCGATTAGCCCGATTGGGGCTAACCGTCCTCCTCCTCGTCACAATAGATTTGACTGTTTTAGCCTGGTCCCAGAAACAGATTTTAAATATATTAAAATATAGATTATTAAACCCTTTCACCCTTAAGTCATTTTTTAAATGTTTACCTTCTAAAGGGCAAACAAAGCACAAAACTCAGCACAGAATTCTATTGAACTCAGCACAGAATTCTATTGAACTCAACACAGAATTCTATTAAACTCAGCACAGAATTCTATTAAACTCAACACAGAATTCTATTAAACTCAGCACAGAATTCTATTAAACTCAACACAGAATTCTATTAAACTCAACACAGAATTCTATTAAACTCAGCACAGAATTCTATTAAACTCAGCACAGAATTCTATTAAACTCAGCACAGAATTCTATTAAACTCAACACAGAATTCTATTAAACTCAACACAGAATTCTATTAAACTCAACACAGAATTCTATTAAACTCAGCACAGATTTCTATTGAACTCAGCACAGAATTCTATTAAACTCAGCACAGAATTCTATTAAACTCAGCACAGAATTCTATTAAACTCAACACAGAATTCTATTAAACTCAACACAGAATTCTATTAAACTCAGCACAGAATTCTATTAAACTCAGCACAGAATTCTATTAAACTCAACACAGAATTCTATTAAACTCAACACAGAATTCTATTAAACTCAGCACAGATTTCTATTGAACTCAGCACAGAATTCTATTAAACTCAGCACAGAATTCTATTAAACAACACAGAATTCTATTGAACTCAGCACAGAATTCTATTAAACTCAGCACAGAATTCTATTGAACTCAGCACAGAATTCTATTGAACTCAGCACAGAATTCTATTAAACTCAGCACAGAATTCTATTAAACTCAGCACAGAATTCTATTAAACTCAGCACAGAATTCTATTAAACTCAGCACAGAATTCTATTAAACTCAACACAGAATTCTATTAAACTCAACACAGAATTCTATTGAACTCAGCACAGAATTCTATTAAACTCAGCACAGAATTCTATTAAACTCAGCACAGAATTCTATTAAACTCAGCACAGAATTCTATTAAACTCAACACAGAATTCTATTAAACTCAGCACAGAATTCTATTAAACTCAGCACAGAATTCTCTTAAACTCAACACAGAATTCTATTAAACTCAGCACAGATTTCTATTGAACTCAGCACAGAATTATATTAAACTCAGCACAGAATTCTATTAAACAACACAGAATTCTATTGAACTCAGCACAGAATTCTATTAAACTCAGCACAGAATTCTATTAAACTCAACACAGAATTCTATTGAACTCAGCACAGAATTCTATTGAACTCAGCACAGAATTCTATTGAACTCAGCACAGAATTCTATTAAACTCAACACAGAATTCTATTAAACTCAGCACAGAATTCTATTAAACTCAGCACAGAATTCTATTAAACTCAACACAGAATTCTATTAAACTCGACACAGAATTCTATTGAACTCAGCACAGAATTCTATTAAACTCAACACAGAATTCTATTAAACTCAGAATTTGAGATGCTGGAAATGAATTTTCATGACAGAAATCTGCTGTGATGCATGAACACACACTGATGGACATTATACAAATTAAAGAAACTGTTTAGCGTGTGAAAAGCCCACAGTGCTACAGTATCTGTGAAACCTTGAATATCATCAAAAGATTGTTCAGATGTCATTTATTATCAATGGTGTGTAGCGAGAAGGTGTTAAATCCTGTGAAGGATTTCTGAGTGGTTCATCACTTCTCGCCACGCTCTCTGTGGAAGTAATTCACTTACAATCCGTTTAGAGATTAGGATGTGCCTCTCTCCAGTGTACACAAACCGGCTGCTTGTCTTTTTAGTGCATATAACTGAAACTCAAACCACAAATAAAGGCTGCAACGTGATGTAACATGAACAGAGCTTGTGTTCAGGCAAAAGACGGTCCTGTCTGGATGAGTCTCAAACTCTTACATTGAGCCCAATAATTCATATTCTACCATAATTTGCTCAACATGAGGGAACGGTCACTGTGGTTGAACCATCTCTTAATACAAAGGAAGTGTGAGCATTTAAAGAGCATGCTCAGACGCCCCTTCATGTTCACAGTGACGATATAAGATACCGCTCTGACCTTTAACCCGAGCCAGAGGAAAGAGTCGAGATGAGATCGAGAGATTTGAATCAGCCGTTCAGTGCTGTGAGCACGTCTGTTTAATTTCTCCACCGTGTGAACTTTACATTGCTCTCAGGATGGCACTGGGCAGGAAGTGAGAGCTGAAAAGCTTCAATTGTGACTGGTGCATTTGTTTTCTTACCTCGCTCGTAAAATGATTGGAATAATGATACGATGCCAACTGTAGCTGGGACTTTTGGGGAGTTTGAACCGTTCTCACTGTCCTGCATTGTAGACGTTGTGGGTGCGTTAAAAGCCACCTCTTCAAGAGATGTGATCCCTCCCAAACTGTTTATTGAGTTGTGGGTGCTATTGGCCCGAGTATACAACCATAATCTGTAGTCTAATGAATGGTGATGTGCCGTTAAGCTTTAAGCAGGCGGTTGTTCAGCCCCGGCTTAAAAAGCCAAATTTAGACCCCTTGCATTTAAATAACCTTCGGCCTGTTTCGCAGTTGCCATTCTTATCTAAAATTTTGGAAAGGATAGATTTTAAGCAGTTAAATCAGTTATTAATGCAGGATAAATTACTAGACAAAGTTCAATCGGGTGTTAGAGCACGTCACAGCAGAGAATCCGCCCATATTAGGGGTTTAAATTATATTTTTAATAGGTCTTAATTCTGGAAGTAGCACGGGTTTAGTTCTATTAGACCTTAGTGCTGCATTCAACGCTATTGATCACACCATTTTGATCGAGCGCATTAGACAATGTGTCCATATTCAAGGAAAGGTTTACGTCTGATTTGCAGAATAGGATATTTCCAGTTAAGATGGGAAACCTATTATCATCCTCTGCCCAGGTTTTATATGGGGTCCCACAAGGTTCAGTCTTAGGGCCGCTATTGTTTTCTTTGTAAATGTTACAACTCGGAAGCACGGCATCTCGTGTCACTTTTAATTGGATGATACACAAAGGTATCTATGGCTTAAGATAGGTGATATGATGCCAATTCAATCTCTGGTGGAATGTCATGGAAAATCAACTTTGTGATGATGCTTTTTTCAGCTTAGGAAGCTTGCCAAACTGAAATCGGTCCTAGCTTTTAAGGACCTTGAAAAAGTTATCCATGCTTTTGTGTCCTCGCGATTGGATTGTTGTGATGAACTGTATCTGGGGTCTGTCAGTCCTCTTGGTCACGACTGCAGTTGGACAAAACGCTGCAGCAAGGCTGCTAACTAATACCAGAAAGAGAGATATTGCTCCGATCTTAGCCTCTCTTCACATTAAACAGAGTCGAATTTAAGGTTCTGATGTATGTGTTTAAAGCATTACATGGGATGGCCCCAGATTATATATTGGAAATGATTAACACTTACTCTTCCGTGAGACCTCTCAGATCTAATAAGCAATTGATGCTTAATATTTCATGGACAGGTTTTAAGGGTAATGGATATCGTGCATTTGCTGCGGCGGCACCAGGATTGTGGAATGTTTTGCCACTGCCGGATAAATCATCGTACACGATAGGTGTATTTAAGACATGTTTGCAAACATATTTATTTCTTGTGGCATATGAGAGTTGATAGAATGTTATTAGCTAGACAGCAGATTATGGCTGGTAATGCAACTTAAAAAATGAGCCCTTCCTGGACTTCCTATGTTGCCTATTAAAGCTTGTAGACTGATTGTCATGCGAAGAGAGCGGGTCGCTTTTCCCGGGAAAATCCAAAGGAAGTGACGTTTATGCTCATGAGAGTCTCAGTGCTTCTCTTCCGCTATTCAACAGCGCTAACAAACTGCAACACTAGATAACTTTATCTTAGCGATCCAGCAAACGTCCGGCTCCAGCACAAACTCAGAGTAAACCAAACAAACATTTATCTACTGAATCCCGTCTGGCTGAACATGATCGTGGTCGAACGAAAACTAGCGTGAACATCGGCAGGGCGTTTGATTCCTGGAGGAACCTCCGATCGGTTTTAGGGATCAAAACAGACCCTGAATTGGCGTTATTCTTATTGGACAGGTAAACTTCCATAACTGCAAACATGTGAATATCTACCTTGCTTCATAACGTTCAAATAATTTCAACGATCTTCTCTTTATGCTAAATGTCAGGTATACAGGATAAATGTAAGCAAATACGCTGGTTTCTTGATCATAGTGCAACAGTAAAGTGTCTGTTATAGGTCGCTAGTATGTGTGTATCAGTATGCTATGGTAGCGGATAAGTAGTTTTGTAGTAAAACAATCAGAACTGTGTAATTTAATGATTCTCCCTTATTTGTCAGCATGATGTCGGTTAATCACGTTCAGTCTCTTTGTACATTACATCATTGTTTTGGCCGATGCTCATGTCACTATGGAGTGTGTGTGCGAGCAACAGGCTGCAGTTCACTGAACGGCCACAGGTGTCACTATGGAGTGTGTGCACGAGCAACAGGCTGCAGTTCACTGAATGGCCACAGGTGTCACTATGGAGTGTGCACGAGCAACAGGCTGCAGTTCACTGAATGGCCACAGGTGTCAATATGGAGTGTGTGCGCGAGCACGAGCAATAGGCTGCAGTTCACTGAACGGCCACAGGTGTCACTATGGAGTGTGTGCGCGAGCACGAGCAACAGGCTGCAGTTCACTGAACGGCCACAGGTGTCACTATGGAGTGTGTGCGCGAGCGCGAGCAACAGGCTGCAGTTCACTGAACGGTCACAGGTGTCACTATAGAGTGTGTGCACGAGCAACAGGCTGCAGTTCACTGAACGGCCACAGGTGTTACTATGTAGTGTGTGCGCGAGCAACAGGCTGCAGTTCACTGAACGGCCACAGGTGTCACTATTGAGTGTGTGCGCACGAGCAACAGGCTGCAGTTCACTGAACGGCCACAGGTGTCACTATGGAGTGTGTGCGCACGAGCAACAGGCTGCAGTTCACTGAACGGCCACAGGAGTCACTATGGAGTGTGCGCACGAGCAACAGGCTGCAGTTCACTGAACGGCCACAGGTGTCACTATGGAGTGTGTGCGCACGAGCAACAGGCTGCAGTTCACTGAATGGCCACAGGTGTCACTATGGAGTGTGTGCACGAGCACGAGCAACAGGCTGCAGTTCACTGAACGGCCACAGGTGTCACTATGGAGTGTGTGCGCACGAGCAACAGGCTGCAGTTCACTGAACGGCCACAGGTGTCACTATGGAGTGTGTGCACAAGCAACAGGCTGCAGTTCACTGAACGGCCACAGGTGTCACTATGTAGTGTGTGCGCGAGCAACAGGCTGCAGTTCACTGAATGGCCACAGGTGTTACTATGTAGTGTGTGCGCACGAGCAACAGGCTGCAGTTCACTGAACGGCCACAGGTGTCACTATTGAGTGTGTGCACACGAGCAACAGGCTGCAGTTCACTGAACAGCCACAGGTGTCACTATTGAGTGTGTGCGCACGAGCAACAGGCTGCAGTTCACTGAACAGCCACAGGTGTCACTATGGAGTGTGTGCGCGAGCAACAGGCTGCAGTTCACTGAACGGCCACAGGTGTCACTATGGAGTGTGTGCACGAGCAACAGGCTGCAGTTCACTGAACGGCCACAGGTGTCACTATGGAGTGTGTGCGCGAGCAACAGGCTGCAGTTCACTGAACGGCCACAGGTGTCACTATGGAGTGTGTGCGCGAGCAACAGGCTGCAGTTCACTGAACGGCCACAGGTGTCACTATGGAGTGTGTGCGCGAGCAACAGGCTGCAGTTCACTGAACGGCCACAGGTGTCACTATGGAGTGTGTGCGCACGAGCAACAGGCTGCAGTTCACTGAACGGCCACAGGTGTCACTATGGAGTGTGTGTGCGAGCAACAGGCTGCAGTTCACTTAACGGCCACAGGTGTCACTATGGAGTGCGAGCGCGAGCAACAGGCTGCAAATCACTTAACGGCCACAGGTGTCACTATGGAGTGTGTGCGCGAGCAACAGGCTGCAGTTCACTGAACGGCCACAGGTGTCACTATGGAGTGTGTGCGTGAGTATTTTGTCTTGTTTTCAAGTAAAGTATGTTGACAAACCACTCTGTTTTGTGTTGCACTTCACGGCCACCGTCGAATGTGGATTCTCGGATATTAGATGCGTTATTAGACACATCTTTAGACAAAAATGCTCATTAAGATTATGATGTTTTGTAACGGTCACCATTAAAACTTTACAGCTCTCACTTCCTGCCTGTTATTTTCCATTGCGGTGTTCTTTGTTCATCATGGGTCTTTCACGGAGCGTGATGCTTGCTCACAGGTGTGTTGTATTAGATCTCCACCTCACTAAACACACACACACACACACAGTGTTTATTAAAGCACAGTGTCTTACACACGTCGGTCCTGCAGAGAGCCGCCATCTGACGGCAGCAGATGGTGAAGGCCAGGCAGCAGATTAGAGCATCCGTCTTTACGCTCATGACCTCATTCCATGTGCTGCAGGACGATGGCCAAATTAAGCCATATTAGTTGCATTGAATGAGGAAGCACAGTAAAGTGATATATTTCGGCGGATGAAGAGCTTTAGCATTAGACCGTACTTCCGCCTGTTGGACGGTGGTTTAATCCATTAATGACTCCATGTTTAGCCTCTAATGTTGCACCATTATATGAGGAACAGCCATACCATTAGAAACAATTGGAGTAGAGACCCACATGTGCTGGGAATTAATTGAGAGCATCATTGATGAACCGTGTGTGTGTGTGTGTGATAGAGGAGGCGTGGCTTAGGAGACACCTCTATAGCAAGGATGGGCTCTATGCTTTCAGCACTAGTTTGCTAACTGCTAGCCTGTCTGGATTACACACCCTAGCTTTAAATCTTGTTTTCAAAGAAATCCAACAATTTGTTGCAATGTTTACAGGGTTATAATGGGCAAAGAGACGGCGGGAACCGGCTGAACAGTCAAAGTTATATTTAATTTAAACAAAAAGACACACACACAGACGCGCGTAATGAGTGTGTGCGCGCACGCGCGTGTGAAAGTGAGTGTGTGAGTTTGTGTGTGCGCGCATAAGTGAGATTGAGTGTGTGAGTTTGCAGTCTGTAGATTTTCTCAAAACTTGTGGGGTTTCTTGTGAGTCAGACAGAAGTGATGGACAGTGTCCTTATCTTCTTCTCCCTTCCTTCCTCAACTCACTGGTAAACAGAGGACTTTCACACACACACTCACACACACACACACACACACACACACACACACACACACAGTGCAGACACTTCTCCACAAACTGAAGCCTGCAGGGCATCGATATGACAAACCTGTCCAAGCATGTCGACACTCTGGAGACTCAAACACACACACACAAGACTAGAAGAAAAACAGATGGTTTCTCTCTTTCTTCTGCTCCTGTTCAGCTCTAGATCTGTGGATAATGATGTCATGTAGGTCCAACAGTTATCCTGCAACCTTCCTGGTATATCCTGATATAATAAACACATCCTAAATCTCATCAGTGTCTCTTCACAATTATAAGACTTTGAGAATATGTGACAAGAGTATGTGATTTAAGAAACATCAGCATTTTTATGAGATAATGTTAATAATTACAACTAAAGTGTTGCAACCACGTATGAATTAAAATAATGGCATATTAAACAAAATAATGATAATATAATTGAATGGATGCAGTCATATATTTCAAACATTGGTTCAGTCAGCCAGAACCAAAGAATCAAATCATAAAGAAATATGATGTATACTATGATTATTGTTGTCACACAAATTACTCTGAAAGAAATCCCGAATGTCTCTTCTTTAGGAGTAATTTTAGGCAGGGGTGATAGGGATATGTCCCGACCAACATTTGGGCCATTTTACCACACAGAAAATACTTTAATAGTAAATAGTACAAAAAATTAGTATAACGTTAAAGGTCCTTAGTATAATTATTCATGTGTAAATTATTGTCCAGCATATAATCGGTGTGTCACATGGCACCTGTTACTTTTCTCAGCGCTGTTCAGGATGCACCAATCATAGTTGTTTGTTTAAAGATATTTATAAATATCACTTTCTGGGGACTGGAGTTGTGAGTTTGAATCCAAGGCGTGCTGAGTGACTCCAGTCAGGTCTCCTTAGCAACCAAATTGTCCCGGTTGCTAGGAAAGGTAGAGTCACATGGGGTAACCTCCTCATGGTCTCTATAATGTGGTTCTCGCTCTTGGTGGGGCGTGTGGTGAGTTGTGTGTGGATGCCGCGGAGAATAGTGTGAAGCCTCCACACACGCTACGTCTCCACGGTAACACGCTCAACAAGTCACATGATAAGATGCACGGATTGACGGTCTCAGACGCGGAGGCAGCTGAGGTTCGTCCTCCACCACCAGGAGCGAATTGGGCGTTACAAATTGGGGAGAATTAAACAAAAACAAAACATAATTTTCTGGAGATTATGCGGGTGGATTTCCATTGGTATCTTACGTTCAATCCTTGAAATAAATAGATTTAAACAAGCATAATTTTGTGCACAAAAAGTTTTGCATGCGGCCCAATGGAGGAATCTGCTTTTTTGGGTCAGTAACTGCCCTCTTAAGGAAGATGTGAATGATTGTGTAAGAGGTGCTGGTATAACTCCCAATATATATATATATATATATATGTGTGTTATTTTGCACATTGGAGAACATCATATCAGACTGGAAAATTATATTTAGTTGATTAAATACGGCATTCCCAATCAAACGTCATTAATTGTAGGCTAAGTCTAAAGTCTACTTTGATCAGTAAAAATGTAAGCACGTCTAAATCAGCAACATGAGAAAGATTATGCAGGAGGGGAGAAATATGTCAATGCTCAATTCTCCTCATAATTCCATTACATTGTGATGTCGTTCTGCACATGCAAATTGTTCATTTACTCTTGTTTTAAATTTCCATTTGTTTAATGCTGGATAATCCAGTTCACAGAATGTCACTTTATGTCGCTTGGATATCATTTTCTCGAGGTATATCTCCTTGGAGAAGATTGACCCATTAATCTTAGGTTCATCACATCACACATTTTTCCTCCTAACCGTTGTTAATCAGTATATTCTAAAGAAATGTGTAAATAATAATAGGCTAATATTTAATATGTTGGGGTTAGAGAAATAATAACTGAGACTCGTTATATGTGGTAATGATTTTATTTAGCCTATATTACCAGACCGACAGATCTTCTTAATTCCAGCATGTTGAATATGATCCCTGCAGTACATCCCAAACACCTCTCAACAGGAGACATTATTGCTCATTCAGTGTTTCAGTGAAAAAGGTTAATAATTAAGAGTTCCGAGATTAAAAACTCACCAAAATGTGTTAATCTGTTTAACAACAGTAACTTACGATAGTCGAAGATAACTTTCCCGTTTGCTCACGTCTTGGCTCGGGTAGATTGTGTATTGTTAAGAGCTGTTGTCTGGGTTACAGTGAGGAACTTACAATGGAAGTGAATGGGGCCAGTCGTTATCTTTTCATCAACATTATGCCATTGATCGGGCTGGAATTTTCCTTTAACTGACTAGATTAGTGAGGTTCAACTGTGCTTAATCTTTTAAGCAGTGGTGGGACCAAGTCTCAAGTCATTGCATTAAAGTCCCGAGTCAAGGCAGGCAAGTCCAAGTCAATTTACAAGTCCTCAACTTTTAGCTTCAAGTCTTAAACAAGTCATTAGTGCGCTTGGCCCAAATTAGTGTCAGAGTATTAATTACTATAGTAAATTTATACTAATTTTTATAATCTAATTTTATCTTCTTTTTTTATCGATATTTACCTGTAAAGACTAAAGTTGTTTACATGCACGTTCTGACCAGTTATGTTCAAAAGCACCAACATGTGTGTGATCACAATAAATGGCGTTCCTTTATCGAGGTCATACATCAGCGTAATAAAACACTGGGTAGATTTTGTCCATTACACCAATTGCTATAACACGTTAAACTCTACTGACCGCAGTAAAACAATAGTTTGCGGTTCGATATGCAGAATTTGTTAGCCTGTAAATCTGCCATGTGCTGCCATAGACATGTATGTTACTGAACCATAGCTGACGTAAATTAGTTAATAACTTCTGTCTGTGGATTTTCAGATGCCTCACACAATTGGACGTTGTCGAAGAGGTGTCTGTAATTTCGGAACCACGGGTTCTACATGTTGCAATTCTTTTGTTGCCTTTAACGCTGTATTCAATATATCTCAATTATATCACCTTTGGGATCATTTTTGCTGTGTCCTTGTCCTTAAATGCGCACAGCTGTCTTCAAACTTGGTCCAGCTTTTGTGGAAGCTGATTGGTTGGTTGTCTGATTGGTTGAATATGGAGCGTTGAAATGCAAGTCAAGTTGCAAGTCATTGCTGTCAAAGTCTAAGTCGAGTCGCAAGTCTTTTTTGATTCTATCGAGTCGAGTCCACACCTCTGCTTTTAAGGCCAAAATATATGTAATTTTTCCGTGCACCGGTAAATAAATGTAGTTATCTGCACAGTATGTGTCGAGTGCACTAAAAGAGAATCACATAGATGTTGTAGTGTGCATGCACACGTCCATGTAGACTCGAACACATCCATGTAGACTCACGGTCAGAAGACAGTTTAGACAGTTTGCATTTGTGCAATGTGAAATTATACAACGTGTTTCTGGACCTGTATTCTGTTGTGCTCCGTCTAGTTGTCTTTAAACACAAGAGTGCCTCTAATGTAAACACTGCCCAGGGAACGCCCACAATCAAGGTCAGGTGAACCCGAAATCAGCAAAATACAGTGCTTCTTTAAGACCAGTTACTCCACTAGTCATTCAGGCAGCCCACTGACTTGTGAATTTTGAAAATGTGTAGTTTTGCATATCCCTAATCAGTATTCTCAGCGTGGGAATCGAACCCGTGACCTCGCCGTTGTGAGCGCCAAGCTCACCCAGTATAAAGTCCCAGTGTTAGAGCCTCAGGACAAACCAACCACAATCCTAAATAAACGCTAATGCCTAAGTGGCCTGAGAACATTTGAAACCAACAAGAGGAATGACTACAAAACAAACACCAAGACTCACTAGGTCATTTCGCACAAACCAGATGCTCACACTGGCTGAAATGGCTTTGGACCGCACAGTCTGAGACTGCATCCAACTGGACAGACATTATTTAAACAGAACTAGAGGCCAGGTATACAAACTCCTAATGAGCTCTGTGTTAGCTTCAAGCAGCCGCAGGCATGTGGAACATATGCTTCCTCCGCTGACATATGTATTGTGCAAGATGTTCTGCCATGGTGGACTGGAGCGTATACACTGGGTGGGGTAACCCAGTGGATAAGCCTCTGGACTGCTTACGAAGGTGTGATTCTCGAGCGCCAAAAAATTGATAATGGGTCGAAAATAAGGACTTTGCTGAAAAATGACTCACTTGACAAATACATTTGATTAAAGTTAAATATAAGTTATTCAGAAGGTGAAATGCCACTATTGAAAGCCGCTAACAAGCCGCTATAGGATCAGCCACCTGAATAGCTTTAGCTGCTTTCTTTAATTACAGATGCTACTTGGCTTATCTTGACTGCCTTGCAGTAAGCTTTCATCCACACCAGCACTCTTCCTATAAACTCTCGGCGTCTGGGAGAGGGACTCATTAATTATGTGCATAATGTGCTGTTGCTAACAGTGTTTCATTAGCATTGCTCTTCCCTCAGGGGTTACAAGAGTGTGACCTCAACAACACTCCTGAAATGCTTCATTAACAGGCTATTCAGGATTGCCTGTGTTTGCCTCTGAGGACGGGACGCCTGCCTTGTATTAAGAATCCCTTCATGTCCACTGACCTCTCTGGTGGTCATTTGGATTAAAAGAAATGTAGTTCCCTAGATTATTTCATTCTTATAATAATGTAATTTATGAAACTAGGAACCCTTGGCTGAAATGCGTTGGTCCAGACAAGACAACTTTCAAACACCCCCTCATCTTCCATTGGTCAGACAAACAGATAGTACCTCCCTAAACTCATGCCATTGGTTGGGTCGCTTAAACAAACTGATTGAAATTCTGTTTGTTGCTGACAGTGGTGCAGAAATGGCGTCTATAATTTACAGCTTCAACAAAGGTGATCTGTGCACTTCTTTAAATATATAAAGAAGAGACGTTTGTCTGTGGATGAAGATCTTCTGAGTGTTTCTTCAACTACAAGCACTTTGGACTTCTAGAAAGTAAAACCTCATTAAAATGGAGTGGTGGTGGCGTAGTGGGCTAAAGCACTGAACTGGTAATCAGAAGGTTTCTGGTTTGATCCCCACAGTCACCACCATTGTGTCCTTGAGTAAGACACTTATATTAGAAGTCTTATATTGTACTAGTTCCCTCTTACAACATTTTAAAGCATAACATGATAATATTGATTGCTGACGTTAATAATCGAAACAATATATTGAAGGAAAAGAGGTCTTTATTATTTAAAACTGAAGCATTCAAGTTCGAGAACAATACAAAACACTGCTCTGCTGTAAGGTTAACTGTGCAGCATACCAGCAAGAAGCAAAAATGTGATATGGTAATAAAAGTAAATTTTTGTTCCTACCCTCACCTATGGTCATGAAGGCTGGGTCATGACCGAAAGAACAAGGTCGTGAGTACAAGCAGCCGAAATGGGCTTCCTCAGAAGGGTGGCGGGCTTCTCCCTTAGAGATAGGGTGAGGAGCTCAGTCATCCGTGAGGAGCTCGGAGTAGAGCCGCTGCTCCTTTGCGTCGAAAGGAGTCAGTTGAGGTGGTTTGGGCATCTGGTAAGGATGCCCCCTGGGCGACTCCCTAGGGAGGTGTTTCAGCTGGGAGGAGGCCTCGGGGAAGATCCAGGATTAGGTGGAGAGATTACATCTCCACACTGGCCTGGGAATGCCTCGGGGTCCCCCAGTCAGAGCTGGTTAATGTGGCTCGGGATAGGGACGTTTGCATATTGACTTAGCATATAGTCAAAGATGCAAAAGAAGCCCAGGCGGTGTGTATCTTGGGTCTAAAGTCGTTTAAAACCTCTCTCAACACCGCAATCTAAAGTGCAACATCACGATCTGAATGCGCATGTGCAGTACTACTTTACTACTTTGCTACAGCACGCAGTGAATTCATGGACACTTAAAATGGCTTTTTGATTGTTTTTTGAAAATGAGTGACATACACGATAATGTGATTTCGCATATCGTTAAATCAACAATTGCAATATTTACGTAGACTATATATATCGCACACCCCTAATGCCATCTCTGTACAACACTGCTGTTTATAAGAGTGGTTTTCATGACCTGATAGTGTACATTATGTGCATTTTTATTGCTCGCCAGCTGAGGAAGTTCAACCCGTTCAACCTACTCGGCCATCATTAAGTCTGTCCTGTGTACATCTATAACTGTCTGGTTTAGTTCAGCCACCAAATCAGACAGAGGCTAACTACAATGGACAGTCAGGTCCCCACACACCCTGCCCAATCCCTCTTTGAACTGATGCCCTCTGGCTGGCACTACAGAGCACTGAGCGCCAGGGCACCTGGGCACAAGAACAGTTTTTACCCTCAGGCCATTTACCACATGAGCAATTAAACTGCCTTTAGGACTCCAACATAGTGCAATAATGTACAAATATCTCATGTGCATATTTAATTCAATAAATGTACACACCCATACCTTGCACATACATGACCACTTGCACATGTACATACGCCATTATGTTATATATCCTATTATTTGCATGTCTATTTATACTCTTGCTTTATATTCTGTGTGCACTTGTTTCTCCTATCACCAAAAAATTCCTTGTGAACGTGAGAACACTTGGCAATAAAGCTCATTCTGATTCTGAAGAAAATACTTGTTTTAAAAATGCATTGCTCTCCCTCAGGAACCCCAACCAACTCACAGTATTAGAAAGGCTCAAAGTAACATCCCTTCATTAGACACACGCTATTTAGTCCACCGCCGGAGAACAGGATGAAGAGAATAGCGTGACTTTCCAAGGAACAAGATGATTAAGAATGTATTGTAAGTCTGAATGTAATTGTGATTGGAGCGTGTGGGATCTGGACGTCTCGTGTGCTACGGGGGTAATGGAGGTGTTTTTCAGTAGAAAAGTCATTACTGCAGCCTTCTGATCATCATCGTGTGTTCCAAACAGGTGAATGGAGTGATGTCACAGTGTACCCTGATGGAGTTCAGAGTGTTTTGATTGACGCCGTGCAGAGATGATTCTTATTCACCTTTCATTTCAGTCTTTTAATTCTGAAATACGGCTACTCGGACAGAGCTCACTAATGAGCCGTATGTGTGCTGTCTTTTTAATATCTAGTCATGCATGTTTAGTGTTTCCTCTTTCATTGGCTCAATTTAAAGAAACATTTGAAGGAAAGGCAGGGTTCCCACTAGGGATGCGCTATTTTGGAGAAAAAAACCGAAAATATTGTTGCTTATTTTCATAGATATAGTAATTGCGATTACAGTAAGTAGGCTACAGTTTTGTCACTCGTGTGCAGTGTATGTACCGTCTACATTGCAAGCGAGCTTCTGCAACATGTAACAAATCCAAAATAATTGCAAATTACAGACTGTACTTTTCCCTTTTTTTCTTTATTTATTCATTTATTTATTTATTTTTATGTCAGGTGATGTTTCTTAAGCATCAATATGCATGTGCCGCATGAACAGGTGGCATATAAACCAAAATATAAACCATCTGGGCATCAAACTTGTGCGTTTGGATCGGTTGTCATTAATGACAAGACTATAGACTAATTTAAGCATCTCCATTACGTCCCCTAGGGGTTACGACACAATAAAAGTAAATGGAGATGTGCTCCCCAAACAACCATTAGACTAAAAACCCAGAAAGACCAGAGCAGAGATCCAGTGTCTGATTTATTGGAAGTAAAGGTTGTAAAGAAAGGAAATAAGTAGTAGGAATTTGGGCTTCAGAGTGACCAGTGGCCAAAAAGAAAAGGAAAGAAAATGCAATTCAATTAACCTTGCTTCGCTAACAAAAACACAATGAACAAACATGCCAGGACACCCTACAAACCTGTGAAACTGCACAAAATAACACAGAACGTAACAGTAACTCAATCGCCATTGTTGTTTCATTGCTCAACAGACGTGTCTGGGATTGGTTAGAATACTTAACTGCTGCAAAAACACATTATAAATAGAAACATTTGAAGCAAGAGGATTAGACTTATGATATGATGCATAACCTCACGATACGATACAATGCATATCCTCACAATACGATATGATGCTTATCCTCACGATACAGTACAATGCATATCCTCACAATACGATGCATATCCTTACGACACGATGCATAGTCCTGCCCCCAACTCACACCATTGGTCGAGTCAGTGTTGTGTCGGGCTGGAGGGGTCGCTCAAAACAAACAGATAGTCCCACCCCCAAGTCACACCATTGGTCGAGTCAGTGTTGTGTCGGGCTGGAGGGGTCGCTCAAAACAAACAGATAGTCCCGCCCCCAACTCACACCATTGGTCGAGTCAGTGTTGTGTCGGGCTGGAGGGGTCGCTCAAAACAAACAGATAGTCCCACCCCCAACTCACGCCATTGGTCGAGTTAGCGTTGTGTCAGGCTGGAGGGGTCGCTCAAAACAAACAGATAGTCCCACCCCCAACTCACACCATTGGTCGAGTTAGTGTTGTGTCAGGCTGGAGGGGTCGCTCAAAACAAACAGATAGTCCCACCCCCAACTCACGCCATTGGTCGAGTTAGTGTTGTGTCAGGCTGGACCGGTTGCTCGAAACAAACAGATAGTCCCACCCCCAACTCACGCCATTGGTCGAGTTAGTGTTGTGTCAGGCTGGAGGGGTCGCTCAAAACAAAGAGGAATTTTTATAGTACCACAGAGACACAGTGTTTGCAGTTTTTGAGAAAATCAACCTTTAAATGGCTTACTTCTAGTTCTTTCTGCAAATGAAGCTATTTTAACAATAAATAAAGTTATTCAGTTTTAACTAATGTTAATGAATGCTATGCTTTTCCTCAGAAGTTCTTTTAATGATTGAGTATTTCCGATGGCAGTAGAAGAGCAAGTGTTCTAACAGCAATACAAAGTGTGGTAATACATCATAGTGTTAAAGCTGTAAGTGCAGATGTTCTCTCTATATCATATCCACAGCCTAAATATTCCAGGATTTGGTGTTTGTTCCTTTTTCTGAAATGATGTTAATCTAGTGCTTTTATCAAAGCCGATGCCATTCTGTCATCCTGTAATCACTCTGGGCCGGAGAGCGCTCAACCGCTAATGTGTACTTGTATATCATTAAACAGCCAGTGAAATATTTATTTGCCCAAGCTGAGAGGAAAATAGTGATTCTAGAGGGACATATATGACAATGTTTTCCCCTAGTACCAGTGATGGCGTGCTTTTTTAATTAATGATGATAATTACTTTAATTTGACATAATGGTCAAGAACACCATGGCAGGTAATGATTAGTTGTGAAAGGAAAGAATTTCTTCTCATTGAGGGAGATAACGGCTCTCTTGCTATTCACATATATTTGCCCATTTTCTGCAATATTTGCCTGTACAGTGGTTGATCAATATTTATACACACACACACTACCAGTCAAAAGTTTAGAAGCACTTGACTGAATTAGTTTCTCCTGATCTTAAAAACCGTTTGATTTAAATGCTGATGCTTTAATGCTTGAAATTGGTTGTTTTCTTTCAAATGTTTAATCAGTCAAAATGTGTCCAGCATTCATGGGACACACGCACATGTTAACTGTTTAACCAACATCTGCGGTCTTGACAGTTACATTTGTGTCTGTTCATAGTTTTAATAGAAGAAACAATAATGAATCCAAGGTGTGTCCAAACGTCTGGCTGTTGGTGCTTATACTGTAGTGTTAATTTATATATAAGTTAATTCTCCAGTGTTGCAATTTAAACTGAAAATCAAATCTACTTTAATAGAGTTGTTGGGGGGTGTTGAGCCTAGAGTTGTTGGATGGGGGTGTTGAGCCAAGAGTTGTTGGGGGATTGGGGGTGTTGAACCAAGAGTTGTTGGACGGGGGTGTTGAACCAAGAGTTGTTGGACGGGGGTGTTGAACCAAGAGTTGTTGGGCGGGGGTGTTGAACCAAGAGTTGTTGGGGAGGGTGTTGAACCAAGAGTTGTGGGGGGCATTAAACCAAGAGTTGTTGGGGGATTGAGGGTGTTGAACCAAGATTTGTTTGGGGTGGAGTGGTGTTGAACCAAGAGTTGTTGGGGGATTAGGGGTGTTGAACCAAGAGTTGTTGGGGGGTGTTGAACCAAGAGTTGTTGGACGGGGGTGTTGAGCCAAGAGTTGTTGGGGGATTGGGGGTGTTGAACCAAGAGTTGTTGGACCGGGGGTGTTGAGCCAAGAGTTGTTGGGGGATTGGGGTGTTGAACCAAGAGTTGTTGGGGGAGGGGTGTTGAACCAAGTGTTGTTGGGGGAGGGGTGTTGAACCAAGAGTTGTTGGACGGGGGTGTTGAGCCAAGAGTTGTTGGGGGGATTGGGGGTGTTGAACCAAGAGTTGTTGGACCGGGGGTGTTGAGCCAAGAGTTGTTGGGGGGATTGGGGGTGTTGAACCAAGAGTTGTTGGGGGAGGGTGTTGAACCAAGAGTTGTTGGGGGGCGTTAAACCAAGAGTTGTTGGGGGATTGGGGTGTTGAACCAAGATTTGTTTGGGGTGGAGTGGTGTTGAACCAAGAGTTGTTGGGGGATTGGGGGTGTTGAACCAAGAGTTGTTGGGGGCGTTGAATCAAGAGTTGTTGGGGGAGGGTGTTGAACCAAGAGTTGTTGGGGGGATTGGGGGTGTTGAACCAAGATTTGTTTGGGTGGAGTGGTGTTGAACCAAGAGTTGTTGGGGGGGAGGGGTGTTGAACCAAGAGTTGTTGGGGGGGGCATTGAACCAAGAGTTGTTGGGGGGATTGGGGGTATTGAGCCAAGAGTTGTTGGGGGGATTGAAGGTGTTGAACCAAGATTTGTTGGACGGGGTGTGTTGAGCCAAGAGTTGTTGGGGGATTGGGGTGTTGAACCAAGAGTTGTTGGACGGGGGTGTTGAGCCAAGTGTTGTTTGGGGTGGGGTGGTGTTGAACCAAGAGTTGTTGGGGGATTGGGGGTGTTGAACCAAGAGTTTTTTTGGGGGGCGTTGAACCAAGAGTTGTTGGGGGATTGGGGGTGTTGAAGCAAGAGCTGTTGGACGGGGGTATTGAGCCAAGAATTGTTGGGGGGATTGGGGGTGTTGAACCAAGAGTTGTTGGGGGAGGGGTGTTGAACCAAGAGTTGTTGGGGGAGGGGTGTTGAACCAAGAGTTGTTGGGGGGTATTGAGCCAAGAGCTGTTGGACCGGGGGTATTGAGCCAAGAGTTGTTGGGGGGGAGGGGTGTTGAACCAAGAGTTGTTGGGGGGGAGGGGTGTTGAACCAAGAGTTGTTGGGGGGGACGTTGAACCAAGAGTTGTTGGGGGGGGGACGTTGAACCAAGAGTTGTTGGGGGGATTGGGGGTGTTGATTCAAGAGCTGTTGGACGGGGGGGGGTGTTGAGCCAAGAGTTGTTGGGGGCGTTGGGGGTTCTGCATATCGCAGTGTCCTTTATGCGTTCTGCATAATGTTCGGCATCATTTAAGCTTATCTCGGCCCATTTCGCAGCCGACCCACTGGACACCTTGGTTCTCTGGATGGCCAGTCCTCACCTGATTGGCCCAGAACTGTGGCGGCCCACCAGGAAAATGCCCGGTATGCCAGATTACCAGTCCAGCCCTGTTCACCTCTAGATGCCACTGGCAACAGAAGGATACCAAAACAATAGAAAACTAACAGCATTGATTTTTTTATAAGAATTAGATTACTAATAAGCAACTATCTGTGCCGATTAACCTGTAAAGCCGATATATTGGTCATTGTCAACTGGTGGGTCGCAGGTTTGTTTGGATAGGATAGGGTCACGGACAGAACAGTGTCATGTTCTCCCTCCATTGAAACATTTTCAGCAGCCGCCCAGGCGAAATTTCGGGCCGCGAAGCAAACTTAATAATAATCCTGCAATTGCCGCTTTATATGCTCTAAATATGCTTCACATCTGCAACGATTTGAAGTCTGGTTTTTGCACGAGCCATCACAGATCCACTCGCACCAATGATCTGCTCTGCTCCCATCTATCTATGGAGCGTGTGCCGGGCTTCCCTCGATATCGCAGCGCAATTGAGAATTTTCTAATTAAAAGCGCATCGGAGGAAGTCAAACTCTTAAACCGTAGACGGCCACAACATGCTAAACAACACTGAGGAGGAAAAGAGCAACAAAATAAAAGTTTTTAAAATGACACATTATCATCCTTACTAAAATGTATCTGTGTAGTAACTGATATTTTGACTAAAGTCTAATGGTTGCATATTAAATAATCCATTAGGACAACATTTTTATTACAACTGTGTTACAAGTTCCTAAATGTGTTTAGCCAACCTTCTTTTTTATAACAAATAATATAATTAGTTATTACTATAATTAGCCTATTTAGAAAGGGTTAGGGTTAACGATACTTTGAAAACAGCTACATTGATTGCCATGACTGAGATGCTTGATTGACTGTGAATGATTCCCAACTTTTCAACTTCCCTTCCAGGTCAGTGAGAACGCCAAACAGGACCTGAAAGATGGTCTGGCCCTCTACAACACGGACAACAACATCGGGCTGAGGAACGCCTGGAACATCATCCAAGCTGAGGTGCTCAAACGAACAACAAATTATATCGAGATCCATGAAAAAGCTCTTTAATCTTTACAACAGTGTGTCAACAAACGCATTTTTATTTAGTCCGATTGCCACTGAAATAAAAGAATTGTCTTCTTTCAGTGGAAGTGTTGTGGAGTAACGGGTTACACAGATTGGTACGAGGCTCTGAAAGAGAAGGTGGTGCCCGACCGCTGCTGTCAAGAGCATTATCAGGAGTGCGGCCGAAATTCCACCAACATGTTCTGGACACGAGTGAGTGGACGCCTGCGCTGAAACCAGTGCCAATGTTGTTGTAGTTACCTTGCCAGGTGCAGCCAACCAAAAGTATTTAGACACTTGGGCATTTAAGTCACACTTATATATCATGATGCTCAAGCTTTTCCCAGATCTGATCTCCAAGTTCACATTAACTACTGATATGTTACACACAGGGACGGATTATGACTTGCAAAGGCCCTGGGGCCAATTATCTCCAAGGGCCCCCCTCCACCCAAAAGTTCTTGAGCAAGGTGGGGGGGGGGTTGTTGTTTATGCGGGGGGATCACCAAACTAGATTAAAGCCCAGGGCACCCCTGGGCAGTCAAGGGCACCCCTGGGCAGTCAAGGGCCCCTGGTATTCAATGCCCCCATGGTAGTCAAGGGCCCCCTGGTAGTCAAGGGCCCCTGGTATTCAATGCCCCCCTGGTAGTCAAGGGCCCCTGGTATTCAATGCCCCCCTGGTAGTCAAGGGCGCCTGGTATTCAATGCCCCCCTGGTAGTCAAGGGCTCCCTGGTAGTCAAGGGCCCCTGGTAGTCAAGGGCCCCTGGTATTCAATGACCCCTGGTAGTCAAGAGCCCCTGGTATTCAATGCACCCCTGTTAGTCAAGTGTCCCTAGTAGTCAATGCCCCCCTGTTAGTCAAGGGCCCCTGGTAGTCAATGCCCCCCTGGTAGTCAAGGGCCCCCTGGTAGATAAGGACCCCCTGGTAGTCAAGGGCCCCTGGGCACTGGCCCCATTGGCCTGGTTGGTAATCCATCCCTGGTTACGCGGTCAACTTTGACAACCAAATACATTTTGTCCTAATTTGGAACTTTAAATGTATCATTTCGTGATTTAAAATGTAACAAATTCCTTTGTAGGAAATGTTTCCCTTGAATAGTGTCTAGATCTTTAATTAAAACAAATGTGTTCTTATATACACTCATTCATTCATTTTAAATGTCCAAATGCTTTTTGGGGATGCTGTGTGTGTGTGTATATAGATCTCATTTCAAATCCAGGATTATGTTGCCATTTAATCATTCCCTTTCTAATGTTTGGATTATGTAGCTTTTATATTCATTAAAGAACATTTCTGTATCAAGGCAGGATCAAAGAAAGGACAGGCAGAACTAATCAGTAGGGTTTCTATTCCTTTATGTCCTTTAAAAGATGTTATTATTAATAAATGAAATACAGAGAAAGCTGTAGATTTACTTGGGTAGTGAGGAGCTCTAAGAGCGTCGGTAAAGTGTCTTTTCATGTGGTGTTTTAGGATCTTCCCAATGAGAGTTTATTGACCCAAGAAAAACTCAAAGTACTGAATGTTTAAATGGCTAAAGGAGTCCTGAGCGGATGTGTTTTGTCCCACCGACACAGCTTACACGTCACATTGTCACACTTTATGCATGGCTTGCCTTTTCTTCAAAGTTTTGTCACCAGAGAGGTACTAATGGAGTGTTCTGATCAGACATTTCCATTCACAGTACTGTCTTACAGTCTCACTGTTCTATTCAAACTGGAACATGCAATGATTTCTCTGTTAAAGTACAACAGCTAGTGCTTTTAAAGAGACGGTTTCACCGTAAAATGAAGTTTCATTTGTCTCAATTTTCAATGAAGAACACAAGGACTTTGGTGCTTAACTTAAGCCTAAAACTGTTTAAATGTTCCACTTATCTTCTCTCCCAGATGTTAAACAGCTAGCCAACACAAACTGTCTTAAATTGCTTTAAATGAATAGAAATAAATGGAGTTAGTCAAAGCAATGTGGCATGACGCTGTGTGCACCGCTAGCATTCAGTAAAAAAAAGCAAGTTTTTCCGTGACGGTTTCACAAGGTTTTATATTGTATTACCGCCACACGCCGCCTACTCAAAGCTGTTTGTCTCTTCCGCACAGCCACATGCACTCATTATCGCTGAATGTGCTTTTTTCAGTCGCAACAGCATTCTCTCATGCATGTGCTCTCCAGTTTATTCACTGCCGCTGGAGTTCAGCTCATTTTCATTTTCACAACATTAACAACCAGCAAATTAAAAAGTGAATCATGCATGATCAGATTTTACTGCATATTTGTGCAAGAAGATAAATCACATCTCATGTCTTCCAGGGCTGCTATGAGAAGGTGGAAGAGTGGCTTGAAGATAATAAACACCTTCTCGGGACAATCGGCATGTGCATCCTGTTAGTTCAGGTAAGATTGTGTGTCTCTCTGTGTGTGTGTGTCTCTGTGTGTGTGTCTCTCTCTGTGTGTGTGTGTGTGTGTGTGTCTCTGTGTGAGTGTCTCTCTCTCTGTGTGTTTGTGAGTGTGTCTGTGTGTGTGAGTGAGTGTGTGTGTGTGAGTGAGTGTCTCTGTGTGTGAGTGAGTGTGTGTGTGTGTGAGTGTCTGTGTGTGTGAGTGAGTGTCTGTGTGTGTGTCTCTGTGTGTGTGTGTGTGTGAGTGTCTCTGTGTGTGTGTGTGTGTGAGTGTCTCTGTGTGTGTGTGTGTGTCTCTCTCTCTGTGTGTTTGTGAGTGTGTCTGTGTGTGTGAGTGAGTGTCTCTGAGTGTGAGTGAGTGTGTGTGTGTGTGAGTGAGTGTCTGTGTGTGTGAGTGAGTGTCTCTGTGTGTGTGTGTGTGTGAGTGTCTCTCTCTCTGTGTGTTTGTGAGTGTGTCTGTGTGTGTTTGTGTGTGTATTTATCACTTTGTGGGGACCAAATGTCCCCATAAGGATAGTAAAACCCGAAATGTTTGACCTTGTGGGGACATTTTGTCGGTCCCCATGAGGAAAACAGCTTATAAATCATACTAAATTATGTTTTTTGAAAATGTAAAAATGCAGAAAGTTTTCTGTGAGGGTTAGGTTTAGGGGTAGGGTTAGGTTTAGGGGATAGAATATAAAGTTTGTACAGTATAAAAACCATTATGTCTATGGAAAGTCCCCATAAAACATGGAAACACAACATGAGTGTGTGTGTGGGTGTATGTGAGTATGATTGTGTGTGTGAGTGTGTGAGTCTCTGTGTGTGTGTGAGTGTAAGTGTCTCAGTGTGTGTGTGAGTGTCTCAGTGTGTGCGTGTCTCAGTGTGTGTGAGAGTGTGTATGTGAGAGTGTCTCTGTGTGAGTGTCTCTGTGTGTCTGTGTCTCTCAACGGATCGGTGATAATGAGTGTGCCCTTCTCAGCTGCTTCTGCTGAAATATTGAAGCATTTGTATGGAGCAGGACAGTGTTGGAGCGAGCAGGTGAAGCCCTCATTAACATGATACGTGACGGTGAACCCGTCTAACCTCATATAATGTCCACCAGTGCTTCATTAGAGCACGACTTCAATATTTACTGGATTATCAATGAAGTCAGGTCTAACATATACCCACCACTATCAGTAGTTCATTAACTTCAGAGTCCAGAACTTTCTAGAAACTCAGCTGGGATGCGTTATATGTAGCACAAAGTAAGATATGGAGTCAAATGTGTGTTTTGTCTCTAGTAGAGGGTTTAAATGTTGGTTAGTTCAAACCCGTCTTAAATTAGAATCAGTGTGGTAATTTTCCACTATTATCATATATGTGTTACAGCTCGTGTGTAAACAAGTGAATATAATCAAACCACACGGGCATACAGCACATTTAATGTGTTCTTAGGACAAAGGTATTGCTCATGAAAGTCAGTTTGTGGTCACATTTATCGGGGCAGATTGTCACGTGATATACTGCATGTTATAGGCGTAGATTTAAAGTCAGTTTCCATTGTGACAACTTGCCCCACAGAGTGTGCCAACTTGATGTGTGCATAACGACTAATTTCACTGTTGTTTAAACGTTCATTTTGGCACCCACTAGTTAAAAAGTAAGTAACCCTTAGAAAACATTGTGTGTTTAAGTGACCCATTTAAAACACTCAATCAAGTCTGACACTATATTCCACTGAAAAGGGGCATTTATCATCATTGCACATTAAATATATGCAAGAAAAGTTCATTTATATAGCACATTTCATACACAATGGCATTCAGAGATGCATTTTAAAACCACTTAAGAACAATTCATACAATAAATACAAAAAAAGTACAAATAAAATGATGCTGTGAATGAAAATTTAATCAGATTGGATTTGAATGTGGCTACTGTTGGGGCACATCTGACCTCTTCTGAAGCTGGTGCCAACTGCGGGTGGCATGATAGCTAAACGCTGTCTCACCTTGTTTTCAGTGAACCCTCTGTATGTCTGACTTGATCCTAATGATCCGAGATCCATATCTGAAATGCATTTAGGTCTTAAGATTAAACTTTATTGTCATTGTGCAGAGTACAGGTACAGGGCCAATGAAATGCAGTTGTTTTCGCATATCGCAAATAAGCTGAGGTCAGAGCGCAGGGTCAAGGGCCTTGCTCAAGGGCCCAACGGTGGTGCAGTGGCTGGGCTTGAACCCCTGACCTTTCGGTCAGTAACTCAGAGCCTTATCCTCTGAGCCACCACTGGCACTTAGGCTACTGAATGTATCAAATGTAACTGGAAGTCGGTGTAAGACATGAGGACTGGAGTAATATACTCTGATCTTCTGGTTCAGGTGAGAATCCTGGCAGCGGCATTCTGAACGAGCTGCAGGTGTCTAATGGTCTTTTTGGGAAGGCCGGTGAGGAGTCCGTTGCAGTAGTCCACCCTACTGGTGATGAATGCAAGAACAAGCCTTAACTGGATACAAAACATCTAATTCTGGCCAGTCTGACTCCAAAATGGCACCAAGATTTCTGAACAGTGTCTGGATTCTGAAGTTATTTTTATTATTATTTTCTTCCCAATTCACAATGCGCTCTAAGTCCTCGTGGTGGCATAGTGATTCGCCTCAATCCGGGTGGTGGAGGACGAATCTCAGTTGCCTCCGCTTCTGAGACCGTCAATCCGCGCATCTGATCACGTGACTTGTTGAGCGTGTTACCATGGAGACGTAGCGCATGTGGAGGCTACACGCTATTCTCCGCGGCATTCACGCACAACTCGCCACACGCCCCACCGAGAGCAAGAACCACATTATAGTGACCACGAAGAGGTTACCCCATGTGACTCTACCCTCCCTAGCAACCGGGCCAATTTGGTTGCTAAGGAGACCTGACTGGAATCACTCAGCACGCCCTGGATTCAAACTCACGACTCCAGGGGTGATAGTCAGTGTCAGTACTCGCTGAGATATCCCCCTCTGAAGGTTTTTAAGAGCTTTGGCCGCAGCGAGGGGCCGAGACTTCACATTGAAGTCTGTGTGAGTCTGCTAAGTTCAGTGACTGAGGGAATAGATGGTGTAAATGTGGAGCGATGTGATACCTTTACAGGTTAAAGATGTGAGGGAATCCACACTCTGTGGCGGGAGTTCTGCAACTTTCAGATAATGACTGTTGTGCGTTTGATGTTTCCAGATGTATCTAAAAATGAACTTCAAAGAGTTTGTATGTTGCAGTGCGTTTCTGTTTACCTCTATGTAATGCTCAACTTACCTTATTTCATCTGGAGACGAGCAGGAATCGTATTTGTCATAATGATGCAAACTTGCAAATAATAACATTGTCTTCACAGAAAACAGGAGAGGTGGCGTGTGAAATGTTTATTGCTGCTGGGGTTTACAACAGTCTCATTTTAGTCAAACGTCCCGTATAATATCCCATACGGGACGCCTGTTGTCCTGTATGGACCCCTTTTTTGTGTTATGGCTATGGCCCTATGTTAAACATGTTTTCTTCTAATGTTTAGTTCATGTTAGACATCCTAAGACATATTTGAGCATATTAGTTCCCTGCCTCATTTCTCCTCACCGGTGGCCCATCTTACCCCACTCTACCCGCTCATTCTTACCTGTGCATCTGGATTTTGTCATTTCAGCTCCTGGGAATGGCCTTCTCCATGACACTGTTCCATCAGATCCACAGATCGGGAAAAAAGTATGACGCCTAACGAGGGGAAGGGACAAGCCCCGGTGCATTATGGGAAGGACTCTGGAGGTCATTGTACATCCTCCTCTTGTATCCACCACTGGCCACGTTTCCTCATTAACCCCTGAGCCCCCTGTACAGATTTCAGCCATCGTCCTGCTGTCTTTCTCATCCACTCGTCTGCCAAAGAGACCCTGGACAGAGAGGAACACTTTCTGACTTTCTCCCTTCATCTCTTCTAGAACTTACGAACATTTGCCGCAAGAAGAATATCTGCAGTGACGACGAACTGCGTGTCTTTACTAATGCTTAATTCTCTCCCTCCACTCGGCAGGACACTGGTAGTGCAGAGACCATCAGAGTGGATGAATTAAAACAATGTAGAAACCATCATCATCATCATCCTCGTCTACAATGACAAACGGCTCCAATTTAGCATGATGCAGTTTTGTACGAGAGACACCGTTGCCATGGCAGCAACTTTTTTTATTTTGTTTTTACAAGTGACTACACCCCAATCATGTTCAGTGATGTGCATCTAAGGACTGGCAGCCACCGTTGTGAATATGGACTGCTTTGTTTATGTGCGTCTGGACATTTTGAGGGGGTTTTGAAATGTGCTGAAAGTTTAATTAATACATCATACATGGACTCTTTTTTTATCATATATAGTCTGATTATCAGGCACTGTAAAAATATACACAATTACTGAGTATTTTTGTCTTATTTTCCAGTAAAAATTTTTAAGCATACTTAAAAAACAGAATGACAGGGGATCTGGGTATTTCAGCGACTATTGATGCTGAGTGACTCCAGTCAGGTCTCCTAAGCAACCAAATTGGCCCGGTTGCTAGGGAGGGTAGAGTCACATGGGGTAACCAAATTGTCCTGGTTGCTAGGGAGGGTAGAGTCACATGGGGTAACCAAATTGTCCTGGTTGCTAGGGAGGGTAGAGTCACATGGGGTAACCAGATTGGCTCGGTTGCTAGGGAGGGTAGAGTCACATGGGGTAACCAGATTGGCCCAGTTGCTAGGGAGGGTAGAGTCACATGGGGTAACCTCCTCGTGGTGGTGATTAGTGGTTCTCTCAATGGGGCGTGTGGTGAGTTGTGTGTGGATCGTGGAGAGTAGCATGAGCCTCCACATGCTGTGAGTCTCCGCGGTGTCATGCACAACGAGTCACGTGATCAGATGCGCGGATTGACGGTCTCAGAAGTGGAAGCAACTGAGACTCGTCCTTCACCACCCGGATTGAAGCGAGTAACCGCGACACCACGAGGACCTACTAAGTAGTGGGAATTGGGCGTTCCAACATTGGGAGAAAAGGGGATAAAAAAAGATTGCAGATAAATCTAGTTTAGATAAGAAAACCAGACAAATACTCAGTATTTATTATTATTATTATTATTTTGGCAGTGTACTTACAAAACTGTCCTCTTTGTCAACCACTAAACGTATAGTCAGCATCTGTAGCCGTTTCATATTACGTCAATGTTATTTTGACCATTTCCTCTCTTTCTGCTGAGTGAATCAAAACCTGAACATAGAGACAGAATATATCAGAGCAGCTGTCCAACTTGATCAGAGCTTGTCCATGTGTCGTGATGTCTCCAGAGAGTTCTTGGCTGACACTTTCTCAAAGCAGCTTACATTAAGTGCATGTATTGTGCAAGTGACATTTACCTGAACAGGAAGCTGGTGATAGTGACTCTACAATGTCGTAATTACCTGAGAGACTTCGAAGAGCGCGCAGCTGTCTGGTTCTCCAAGAGAAAGTGTCCTTCATTTTCTCCACAGGTGAATGTTAACAAGCCTTTAACGACAGACCGACATTGAGGTCCGAGTTTATTAATCAATGGTATATGCAGTCTTTTTTCATCTTCATTTTAATAGTGAAATTCCTGAAGAACTACACTACCCATAATTCTGCAGAGAAATCCACCAATCAGAGAATTGCTCCGCCCACTCCCATGATGCATTGTGAATGATGCAATCGAGTCATTCTCTCAAACTACTTATATATCTGAATATGTTTCAAACTCTACAACTTTAAATCAAAATAGTTTGATTATGTCATTTGCAATGCTTCATGGGATTGTAGTTCATTGGTTCATGGTACGTACACACTATTGTTCCTTTGTCCGATTTTTAAGCACTTTTCTGCTTCAAATCAAAGTTTGTAATGTTGTGATTCACCTCAGAGCTGGTTGGTTTGTTTCATGTTGCACACGACTCATTTATGAAGGATTTTATGAAATCCCGATGGGAAAAATGAATGGGAAAACAAGCACAACTGTAGTGTTACTCTAGTAAGTGGACCATAATGCATCACCAAAGTGTTTGTGTACCACCTGCGCTCTTCTTCTGTCTCTCCATCTGTCTTTAATCTTTCAAACATCACCCTGGAATGAGGTGATAATGCATCTAGATCACGTCTTGATGACAACAGGGAAGTTTAGAGTGTCTTTAGCAGCAGATTTGTTTTAAAGGGCTTCAAACCATGTGGCTGTTCGACCCGCAAGAGTCGCCTCATCTGATGGTCTCCGATCCAGACAGTTACTGAGATGACAATATGTCCTCCACACAAGGCCTGTCTCTTAAGCCCATCAAGCACTGACTGGCGTGCAATCATCCTGTTGACTGTATTTCAGAAAGATTGCTTGATATTAAGGAACAGAAGGGACTAGAAGGGACAGCTACTTCTAATGTTCATTCAACTGCACCTAAAGCTGAACATTCTGTCATCATTTACTCATCCTCGCATCGTTCCAAACCTGTACAACTTTCTCCTGTGGAGCACAAGAAGCAAAATGTTACTGTTTCGCGCTTTAGCTTGATGCATTCTCACTTATTCAAGCTATAAAAGCGTCCTATACTTAAATATGCAATTGCCTAACGTGTCCTTTTTCCCCAACTAAAATGTCATGATTGTAACTCGTAATTAAGAACCTTTCTGGAGGACATGAAGGCAGCAACAGGCTAAAATTACTGACAGAACCGTCTCACGACGAGAGACAAGCATTAAAGGAATAATTCGAATTATATCGAATATACGTCCACAAGAGAGTGCAACAATCAAAATGAAGCTGTCAGCACCGTGCTATAGCAATAGTGAACTGTAATGGGGTTACAGGGAGAGGAGGAGGTGAGAACTAGCTTAACAATCGAAATAATATTTTAATTAAATAAAAAGACAAACAGTCTCTCTGCAGTCTCCAGTCGGCCTTTATCCCTCTCTGAGACTTGATAAGTCTGATTAGGGGCGGATGTGCGGAATCACGACCCTCCGCCCCGTCACATTCCTCCCTCATTCTCTCAGGCCAGGGAGCCCCCTGCATGACGCACCCGTCCCCCCCAGGGAGGGGCGTGCCTTCCGTCCCATCTGCCGGCAGGTCATCCCCGTCTACCTGGATACGCCGTAGCTTGG
Source organism: Xyrauchen texanus (assembly GCF_025860055.1). NCBI lineage: Eukaryota > Metazoa > Chordata > Actinopteri > Cypriniformes > Catostomidae > Xyrauchen > Xyrauchen texanus. The sequence continues at coordinate 41,397,938 of NC_068304.1, read as the reverse complement.
TCCTCGGCCTCTCCTCTAATGGACGACAGCCACGCCTCCCAGGGTGGATCGGAGGCAGTGCTCTGGCCCCTGGCGGACAGAACGCCCCACGCATTTTTGGTGGATGGTAGGGGTCTCCCCCGCCCCTGGCAGCTGTAACCGCTCCAGGCGGTTGGTTGGAAGCCCCTAATGGAAAGGAGGCGGCGGCGAGATCCGGCTTGACAATCTAAATAATATTTGAATAACACACACACAGGTGTCCGTAAATCTCTATCTTTATCCCTCTCAAGGGTTAATTAGCCTGATTAGGGGTGGGTTTATAGCATCTTGGCCCCGCCCTCCACCCTGCTACATTAACATATCCGACTGTTAACAGATGTGTGCGAAATGATGAAGTCATTCATATTCTCAAATATTAATTAAAAAACTCAAACGAGAAGACAAACGCTTCAATTGACAGTTCTGTATTAACTTAGTGTTGCACAGGAGCCTGCACCGCTGCTCTAGTTAATAATATTGCCGGTACCACTGTGATTTTCATGCATCTAATGCTTATGCCGGGAGACGATGATAAGAGAGCATGGCATAGTCAAGACCGCCACCTCTGGGGGCTGTTCACTCCACACTAGTCAGATGTATTTGACCGTTGCATCGCGTTTCTGTTTTTTTCAGAACCAATGCATGCACCAAAATGCATTTTATTAGATGCAGTGTCGATTTAAAATGTGTCTCATGACACCTGCGTTCTGTTTTATACGTGCTACTGCGTCTGTTTTAATTCGTCACCATCAGTGCTTGGCACACATCCAAAATTCGAATGCTCATTTTAACATTTGAATGTGCATTTTTATCTTAAATTCGACGAATATTGGAATTTTGAATTTGACTGCATCATCAGTCACCATTCATATTCATTGCATCTATTTTTCTCTCCATGCACTGAAAGAGAAAGTTGTTCGAGGCGGTAGTCCCTAATATTCTTCCTAAAATCTCCTTGTGTGTCCTACATAAGAAAGAATGTCAGACGGGTTTGGAACGACATGAAGCAGTGTAAATAAGTGTGTTTACATGCACAACAATACGCTGATAACTATCCCAAAATCAGCTAATTCAAGCTCAGACTTACTTGAGACCTGCTTGTGCCGGTCGGTTTTGCTTTAACCATTTAAATATCTACACTTGTCTTTTTATTAAGCATAAATGGTGTTATTATTGTGCTTTTTTTGGTGGACTATCCCTTTAATGTTAATAGAGACAAATTAATTGACCTTATTTACGTTCCTAAAACACATTCATTGTCTTTTTTTATTCCTTGTTTTGTTTGTAAAGCTGCCTTTCTACAATCTTGGCATTAAATGCTGTCATGTAATACAGGCTAATGTTAATGAAATAAAGATGAATGCACTCGTTCTTCACCGTTTCGATAACACGTCCCAATGCCCATCCAAAACTCTGTCAATATATTGAAATTATTAATCACAATTATTTTCATGAAACTGCCAGTTTATGCATTAGATGCCTACCATTTTAATAAAAATGCTAAAATCCACACAATAATAGAGTTGGATTACTTTAATAGAACATTTTAATTGTTTTTGAGTCACAGTTCCTGAGGCCCCTGCTTGACACCACTGGGTTATGGCAATGAAATAAAAACAATAAACTTGACAAATAAGTGTTAAAGTCGGGATGTCTCGAGATACTCTCAAAGATAAACTTGACTTTAACCTCATGCGACCCCGTGTCAACATGTGTGGACGTTGTATTTTGGCTTCACTATACGCTACACATAATTTAAATGAAATAAAACTGATTGAATATTGTTAACAAGACTCTACACGGTCATTTAAGTGTTAAACTTCTGGTGCCCCGCGTCACATGACACAACAACATGACGTCGATTTCTGTGAAGCGCTTCTACGGGTGCAGCGTCAACAAAAGTGCCTCTGGTAAGAAATCTCTTTGTGTTTTTTCATTGAAACCAGTTTGGTTGTAAAGATTAGCATCTGTAGTTTCGTTTGAGATGCTGCTTTAAAAAATACATGAATGTTTCATGCGTCAGCGCACTGATAAACATGATGTCCACATACGGGGAAATTAGGACTGCGTTCCCACAAAAGTAAAAATACATGTTAGTTAGTGCAGACAGACAGCACACTGGAGGTTAAGTCATGCACTAAATAGGGAGCAAGGGGGCATCCTATAGCTCTCCTATAACTGTTCTGAGACCAGTGCAGACAGACAGCACACTGGAGGTTAAGTCATGCACTAAATAGGTAGCAAGGGAGCATCCTATAGCTCTCATATAACTGTTCTGAGATCAGTGCAGACAGACAGCACACTGGAGGTTAAGTCATGCACTAAATAGGGAGCAAGGGAGCATCCTATAGCTCTCTATAACTGTTCTGAGACCAGTGCAGACAGTCAGCACACTGGAGGTTAAGTCATGCACTAAATAGGGAGCAAGGGAGCATCCTATAGCTCTCTATGCGGTTAAGTGCATTCACTCCTAAAATCTGCTTGGTTGGTATTATTTAAAATGTCACAACTTAGTCCTGTTGTCCACATATGTGGACATGCATTTTTAGTCACGCATGGGTCTCAGGAGGTTAAAGACTCAATATAGCGATTAAAAAGCGTCCTCAAACGCGTGTTGGTGGTGTTTCAGTGAGGGAACAGCCCTTTACAATCCACTACAGTCTCACATTCAGGTCTGGCTTCTTTCAGGTGTCATTAACCAGATCAGTCTTCTCCTAATGCATGCATCAAATCACTATTTCTTGTTAAATGAACCGTTTCGCTATGCATCACATTACGGAAGTAAAACAGGTTGCAAATGCAGTTTTGTGTTGACTTAAAGGGATTTGTGGGATTTGTGACGCACTAGTAGGAGGAGTCATCCTGAAATGTATCGTTCAATCAGCATCGTATGTTGCCGTCACAAGCAAACAGAAACGGTTTGTGTGTAAACAAGCAAGACTCTTTTTACCATCAGAAATAATTGTGCTTGTAAACCCATCTCTCACTGCAATTCTCCTCTATTAGAAGGTGTGCACCCCAGTATTTATGACACCTTTATCTTTATCATTGCACTGTTACAGGCTACATACATTGTGTATTTAAATCTGAAACGGCCAGATGTTGACTTGATCACTGTTACATAACACCGAACAATCAACGGCACTTTGGCATTTGCACATTTGTTTGTGTTGAGCTTAATGTGCATCCAAACACTTTCACCACAGATCATCTCATAGACAAGCTTTACAAATATGTTTAGCATCTGGGGGCATATCTGTTGTTTAGCATTTGGCGCTTCTAATTGCTAAGCATCTATAAATGCGTCTGTCAATTATAATGTGCGAGAGACTAAATCAATCCAAATGCCTGTTACTTCAACACAAGGGGGTAGTGTCCTTTTTTAACTTGTTTTCTCTATCGTACATAGTTCAGTGTGGTATGTCGTCATTGTTTGCATTGATTTTTAAGGGTGTGCAATGCATTATTAGGTGACATTTGCATCATAAACCTTTCATTTCTGTAAATGCATTTTATTATTATCATTCTTTACCTGTCCTGATGTCAGATCAGTTCTTTTATGTTGGGTGTATATGGTGAAATTATACAAAATCCCATTATTATTTTCTGTTGTTAATGAATAATGTGCATTAATAATGTTGATTAATAATGTGCATTAATAATGTTCATTAATAATGTTAATTAATAATGTTCATTAATAATGTTGATTAATAATGTTGATTAATAATGCTCATTAATAATGTTCATTAATAATGTTGATTAATAATGTTGATTAATAATGCTCATTAATAATGTTCATTAATAATGTTGATTATAATGCTCATTAATAATGTTGATTAATAATGTTGATTAATAATGTTCATTAATAATGCTCATTAATAATGTTGATTAATAATGTTGATTAATAATGTTCATTAATAATGTTCATTAATAATGTTCATTAATAATGTTGATTAATAATGCTCATTAATAATGTTGATTAATAATGTTGATTAATAATGTTAATTAATAATGCTCATTAATAATGTTGATTAATAATGCTCATTAATAATGTTCATTAATAATGTTGATTAATAATGTGCATTAATAATGTTCATTAATAATGTTGATTAATAATTTTCATTAATAATGTTGATTAATAATGTGCATTAATAATGTGCATTAATAATGTTAATAATGTGCATTAATAATGTTAATTAATAATGCTCATTAATAATGTTGATTAATAATGCTCATTAATAATGTTTATTAATAATGTTGATTAATAATGTTGATTAATAATGCTCATTAATAATTTTCATTAATAATGTTGATTAATAATGTTGATTAATAATGTTGATTAATGTTCATTAATAATGTTCATTAATAATGTTGATTAATAATGTTCATTAATAATGTTCATTAATAATGTTGATTAATAATGTTGATTAATAATGTGCATTAATAATGTTCATTAATAATGTTGATTAATAATGCTCATTAATAGTGTTGATTAATAATGTTGATTATGTTGATTAATAATGCATTCCCCAGTGCTAAACCCATTATGTGAAGAGTCTCTTATATTGAAGGTATTGCAGATCCTAATGCGTGCACACCCGTGCCAGATCTGAAGAGTCATTCAGTTCTCTGTATGTTTGTATTGCACCAGCAGTGAGATGCTTATATGAGCTGTTCATGTCCCGACAGTGAGTGGCAGATATCAGATGTCCTGTGGAGGATTTTCTACATGTTAAGCACTATAAATATATTAGCCGGTGCATTACATTGCATTCTTTCAATCCTGCTATTTTTAAATAAAGGAAAGTGTGTTGCCAAACCCCTTCATAGTGTGTAATTATTGATTTTTCTAAACACTATTGTGCATGATTGAAAGCGTGTCTGAGAGGACAGTTCACTGGGGATGCACCATATATCGGTCCCTGTATAGACCCTAATTAGGGTTAGTTTCATCATCTTTATCAAGAGTTAATTTCACTTCAAGCACAGATAAAGAAGCTGAAGTCCAGCCAATAAAATGTGCAAATATATACAGTAAGTGGGCAAAGTATACATCCTACATATTTGTGGGGGAAGAATGAGACTTCTCGAGTGCTATCCTTCTGCCGGGCCCGTTGCAGATAACCTGTGAGAGAGACTCAACAACAGATTGATCATCCTTCAACATCTCTTATGAATGAAGTACTCACCAGACTTTACAGACGCAGTCCTCCCGATGGGTCACTGTCCATTTCAGCAGTACAGAGGAGCAGTCAGCACCATGTTTAAGATGCAGAGTTGCCCTGCAACATGTTTAAGATAACAGCGGGGTCATTTCTGTTGAAACGGGTGCAGATGAGACACTGTGATGGTTTTCTATTGGACACTTGTGGTTTAGAGCGTGCACACTAAACAGTCTGATGATGTTTGCTCGTGTTCACCAGCAGATGAACATCTATACTCCTCAATAAACTCTACAGGAATATATTTGAGTGTTTTATGATATAGCAGCACTTAAAACAGATGAAAATTATATAGAATATTTTATCTGTGATTTACTGAATAGGATCCATTGTGTGAATATAGAAAAGATGTGTGTGTGTGTGTGTGTATGTATGTATGAGTCTGTGTGTGTGTGTGTGTGTGTGTGTGTGTGTGTATGTATGTGTATATGAGTCTGTGTGTGTGTGTGTATGTATGTATGTGTATATGAGTCTGTGTGTGTATGTATGTGTGTGTGTGTTTGAGAGCGTGTATGTATGTTTGTGTATATGAGTCTCTGTGTGTGTGTGTATGTATGTGTGTGTGTGTGTGTGTGTATGTATGTGTATATGAGTCTGTCTGTGTGTGTGTATGTATGTATGTGTATATGAGTCTGTGTGTGTGTGTATGTATGTATGTGTATATGAGTCTGTGTGTGTGTGTGTGTATGTATGTATGTATGTGTATATGAGTCTGTGTGTGTATGTATGTGTGTGTGTGTTTGAGAGCGTGTATGTATGTTTGTGTATATGAGTCTGTGTGTGTGTGTTTGAGAGCGTGTATGTATGTTTGTGTATATGAGTCTGTGTGTGTGTGTTTGAGAGCGTGTATGTATGTTTGTGTATATGAGTCTGTGTGTGTGTGTATGTATGTTTGTGTATGAGTCTGTATGTGTATGTGTGTGTGTTTGAGAGCGTGTATGTATGTTTGTGTATATGAGTCTGTGTGTGTGTGTGTGTGTATGTGTGTGTATATGAGTCTGTGTGTGTGTACGTGTGTTTGTGTGTATATGAGTTTGTGTGTGTGATTGTGTGTATATGAGTCTGTGTGTGTGTATATGTGTGTGATTGTGTGTATATGTGTGTGTGTGTATATGTGTGTGATTGTGTGTATATGAGTCTGTGTGTGTGTATATGTGTGTGATTGTGTGTATATGTGTGTGTGTATATATGTGTGTGTGATTGTGTGTGTGTATATGTGTGTGATGTATGTTTGTGTATATGAGTCTGTGTGTGTGTGTCTGTCTGTGTCTTTCTGTCTGTCTGTGTGTGTGTGTGTGTGTGTGTGTGTGTGTGTGTGTGTGTGTGTGTGTGTGTGTGTGTGTCTGTCTGTGTCTTTCTGTCTGTCTGTGCCAGCGTCAGGACTGAACATAATAGGAGGGAATTTTAACATGGTAATGAATTCAAAACTCGTTTTGTGTCAGCATAAAGAACTCTGTGAGAACCAACGTCATAAAACTCTCACAGAAGATCATCTCCACCTGAGACAACACATCCTACTGATTAAAGAC
>NC_068304.1:41331169-41386169 GCF_025860055.1 Xyrauchen texanus | reverse complement strand
AGGACAGGATGTCCACCTGCCTCTCCAGAAGACAGTAGGTAAATCTGTGCCCGTGAGACGGGGTTTAAAAATACTCCCTCTCTTTCCTCCTACAGTTCAAATGCTGCGGCTGGAACAGCTACACTGACTGGTCATGGATCCTGTACTTCACCTGCAGCCAGTCAAACCCCAGTACAGAGAGATGTCAGTTCCCTTCTCATGCTGCACTCCTCTACCAGGACAGGTGAGATTTAACCACCTACTGCAAACCAACTCACTCATTATTTAACTGTTGTTATGACAAGGCAAAGTGACAATGCAGTGCACATTATAAGGTCTCGATGAACTGAAATTGCTTTGCTCGTGTGCTGTTAGAGTTCAAACACTGAAATTACATTTTGCTTTGCAATGATCTTCTAGTTTCCTGTTCGAATTTAAAGCACTCTTTGAAAGAGTCTTTTCTCTGGCAACAAATGCAACCATATCTAACATCCTTTCAGTTTGTAACATCTAAGAAAGCCATATATTGGGGAATAAAATCACATTTAAGTGGGACAATTGCATATTGCTTTACATAAAGAATGCATCACATAAATAAAGTCATATAGTTATATTTATTAGTTTTTTTCCCCATTTGTTCCCCATTTCAATTTATATACTGTATATTATACACTCACCTAAAGGATTATTAGGAACACCTGTTCAATTTCTCATTAATGCAATTATCTAATCAACCAATCACATGGCAGTTGCTTCAATGCATTTAGGGGTGTGGTCCTGGTCAAGACAATCTCCTGAACTCCAAACTGAATGTCAGAATGGGAAAGAAAGGTGATTTAAGCCATTTTGAGCGTGGCATGGTTGTTGGTGCCAGACGGGCCGGTCTGAGTATTTCACAATCTGCTCAGTTACTGGGATTTTCACGCACAACCATTTCTAGGGTTTACAAAGAATGGTGTGAAAAGGGAAAAACATCCAGTATGCGGCAGTCCTGTGGGCGAAAATGCCTTGTTGATGCTAGAGGTCAGAGGAGAATGGGCCGACTGATTCAAGCTGATAGAAGAGCAACTTTGCCTGAAATAACCACTCGTTACAACCGAGGTATGCAGCAAAGCATTTGTGAAGCCACAACACGCACAACCTTGAGGCGGATGGGCTACAACAGCAGAAGACCCCACCGGGTACCACTCATCTCCACTACAAATAGGAAAAAGAGGCTACAATTTGCAAGAGCTCACCAAAATTGGACAGTTGAAGACTGGAAAAATGTTGCCTGGTCTGATGAGTCTCGATTTCTGTTGAGACATTCAGATGGTAGAGTCAGAATTTGGCGTAAACAGAATGAGAACATGGATCCATCATGCCTTGTTACCACTGTGCAGGCTGGTGGTGGTGGTGTAATGGTGTGGGGGATGTTTTCTTGGCACACTTTAGGCCCCTTAGTGCCAGTTGGGCATCGTTTAAATGCCACGGCCTACCTGAGCATTGTTTCTGACCATGTCCATCCCTTTATGGCCACCATGTACCCATCCTCTGATGGCTACTTCCAGCAGGATAATGCACCATGTCACAAAGCTCGAATCATTTCAAATTGGTTTCTTGAACATGACAATGAGTTCACTGTACTAAAATGGCCCCCACAGTCACCAGATCTCAACCCAATAGAGCATCTTTGGGATGTGGTGGAACGGGAGCTTCGTGCCCTGGATGTGCATCCCACAAATCTCCATCAACTGCAAGATGCTATCCTATCAATATGGGCCAACATTTCTAAAGAATGCTTTCAGCACCTTGTTGAATCAATGCCACGTAGAATTAAGGCAGTTCTGAAGGCGAAAGGGGGTCAAACACAGTATTAGTATGTGTTCCTAATAATCCTTTAGGTGAGTGTATACACAAGTTTACATACACTTAGGTTGAAGTCGTTAAAACTATTTTTTAACCACTCCACCGATTTCAGATTTGGCAAGTCGTTTAGGATGTCTACTTTTGAGTACTTTATCCAACAATTGTTTACAGGCCGATTGTGTCACTTTTAATTGACTATAACATAATTCTAGTGGGTCAGAAGTTTACATACACTAAGTTAACTGTGCCTTTAAGCAGCTTGGAAACTTCCAGAATATGATGTCAAGACTTTAGACCAGGGTTCGAATTATGATTTCATCTTTGTGGGGGTCTCTTAAAAAAAAAAAAGTAGCCTATAAGCAGGCGTGGTGTGTGTGATAAATAATTCCTTAACACTGCACTTGACTCTTTTGATTTCAATGTTTATTAATACAGGAGTAGAGAAACGAGTAGACTGTCCTCTGATGATGTTTTTTGTTTTTTTGAAATAAACCCGAATTTTGCCAAAGTTGTACCTGATGTTGGTAGCAGTCTTTTTATTTTTGGTGGCATGGTTGCTGGTTCTGAACTTTACACTATTTCTAAAATATTCTATCTGATCCCCCAGCGTGAGTTATTCTAGGTGACTGTTATTTAGAACCTGTCACTTTAATGTTTCCATGGTGACGCATCATTGCTTGTCACGTTACACAGCACAACCACAACACAGCTGAATGAATGATGATCTGCTTTTATGTCATTTTTCCTTTTTTATACAAAATATTCACAAATGTATTAGCTATAACATGAAACACTAATATTCCGATTGTCAAATATGTGCAAGTGGATGTGTTTTGTTGTTTAAACGCCTTTATAACAATCGCGTTAAGTTAGTTGAGCTGTATGTGCGATGGGCGGCGCCATGTTATTTTACAACACGTCAATTCCTCAACTTCTCACGAAACACATGAAAGTAAGTGGCCGGTGAACTGAGAGAAGAATAGAGTAAAATGTAAAGCTACTTACACAATGTGTATCTGATATGAAAACGTGTCTTATTGTAACGTAACGTTAATGGAAAGGATTATTATTGCCGCTTCCCTAGACATCAGTGTGTATTTTACAAACTCAAAATATTTTTTTGCTAGTACTTATGTGTATTTAAATGTCTGAAACCTAAAATAAACATTATGTGGTTCAAAACACAGAACAGTTGATCTGTCTATGGTTGATACATGACAGCAGCACTGAGCGCGTCTGTCTCTGGCTCAGCGCCAGCCAAAACGCGAAAGCACGTTTGAATTTAGCAGTTGATCACGTGATGCACTGACCGTTCTAATCACACCGGTGTTGATCGATCATACGTGCAAAAGGGTTAACATAAACATTGAAGGAATATATTGAAGGAAAAAATGCTTTATTTGTAATTTAAAATAATGGTGCTGATGATTTTTAGAGACCCCCACAGGTGTATGATTTTACTGCTTTCATGGGAGCTCATCCTCTCTCTATGGGAGCTCAGCTCCCGCTGGCTCCCACGTAATTCGAACCATGCTTTAGACAATTAGACAATTAGCTTCTGATCGGAGGTGCACTGAATTGGAGTTGCACCTGTGGATGTATTTTAAGGCCTTCAAACTCAGACCTCAGAAAATAATCGAGGACCTCCACAAGTCTGATTCCTCCTTGGGAGCAATTTCCAAACACCTGAAGGTGCCACGTTCATCTGTACAAACAATAGTACGCAAGTATAAACATCATGTGACCACACAGTCATCACACCGCTCAGGAAGGAGATGCATTCTGTCTCCTAGAGATGAACGTAGTTTGTGTGAAAAGAGCAAAATCAATCCCAGAACAACAGAAAGGACCTTGTGAAGATGCTGGAGGAAACAGGTGGACGAGTATCTAGATCCACAGCAAAACCAGTCCTATATGGACATCACCTGAAAGGTGCTCAGCAAGGAAGAAGCCGCTGCTCCAAAACCACCATAAATAATCCAAACTACAGTTTGCAAGTGCACATGGGGACAAAGATGTTTGGATAAATGTCCTCTGGTCTGATGAAACAACATTGAACTGTTTGGCCATAATGACCATCGTTATGTTTGGAGGGAAAAGGGTGAAGAACAGCATCCCAACAGTGAAGCATGGGGGTGCAGCATCATGTTGTGGGGGTGCTTTGCTGCAGGAGGGACGGGTGCACTTCACTAAATAGATGACATCATGAGGAAGGAACATTATGTGGATATATTGAAGCAACATCTCAAGACATCAGACAGGAAGTTAAAGCTCGGTCACAAATGGGTCCTCCAAATGGACAATGACCCCAAGCACACCTCCAAATTTGTGGCAAGGAGACCTACAATCCTGACTTAGTTACAGCAGTTCTGTCTGGAGGAATGGGACAAAAGTCCAGCAACTTATTGTGAGAAGCTTGTGGAAGGATCCAAAAACATTTGAATTGAGTTAAACAATATAAAGGCAATAATACCAAATACTAACAAAGTGTGTGTAAACTTCTGCCCCACTGGGAATGTGATGAAAGAAATAAAAGCTGAAATAAATCATTCTCTCGACTATTATTCTGACATTTCATATTCTTAAAATATAGTAGTGATCCTAACTGACCTACAACAGGGAATATGAGACTCTACTGATGACTCATCTTGCACCTACAGGAGTATCCATTTTTATTTTTGTCCAATAAATTACCCTCTAGAATACAAATATATTGTACTAATGCCTCCTGTGTTAACTAGACAATGCATGTAATAAATCATGGTTCACGGATGTGACGTCTACTTTAGACTATTGGCTTTATTATTATTTTTTAAATGATTGCTTTAATAGGAAATAAAGTCAACAGAAGTGTCGGTCAACTGAGTTCATGGATCCTTGCTGGTGTAAAATACAATATTATACATTATATTCTTTCATCCACCTTTAAAGCCAGGCAAAAGAACAAAGGAAGTTTTATTATTTTTCCACTAATCAGCTAAACAAAACTTTGTGGTCACTGGTTTATTGCAACGAACTGCCACAAAGACAGATTCAAAGTGTTGGACTCGGCCCTTCCTCTCGCTCGCGTCTCTAATGATGATGCCTGTGCCGTTAATTACTGCCGTTATAATCACATCAGTAAGCTTAGCGAACTTAAACAGATTGGGTTTACCGTATACATCACCAATTCAAAGGTTGAACTTCAACACACTTGTCAAAGCAGCAATTTGAGGATAACGTATATGTTTGGAATTGCTTTCCTGCCTCCCGAGATGGGAAATGACAGATTGGTGCCATATTGGCACGGATGCCCATAGCGGCGGCGGCGGCTTGGCTGAAATGCAAAACGTGCTCTCCAAATGCAATCCATAAGACCTGTTTACATGCTGATAAGAGGCTCAAACCCAACATAGATCACTGGTTTAAAGCAACTCTTTGGCAGATGTAAATATTATGATCTGTGCTCCCTTGGCAAACGTCTCCAGTGATTGCTGGATAAACACTCTCGAAACGGGTCAAAGCGGGCGCAAATGGGATTCTTTCAAACAAAAATGAAGAAAATGGAGGACGAATGGCACATTGAAGTATGCTGAGAGAAGATATATGGTGTATGGGCTTCATTGTTTTGAAGTGAATATTCTGAGATGCATCGGAGCAGCTGTTCACATATGAAATATGAAAATGAATCATAACATTATATTTCACAGTGACCTGTGCCGGAGACCATATGTGTTTAGTTAAAGTGCATCAGTCAACACAACACGGAGTTTACTTGGAAAACTGATGATCTTAAGTGTTACATTCCATCATTTCTCAGCCGTTAGCATCTGAACTCTGAAACCGGTGAGGAATAATCAGTCATTATGTACTCAGCCTCATGTTGTTACAAACCTACACGTTCTTTCATAAAAGCTTTTGTGCTCCTTTACAATAGTGTTGCACTCCCTTGCAATACATTTACCGTCCTTTAAGAAAATGTCCCGTGGTTTTACTATGGTTAACGTTGTAACTATGGCGTGGTAAAACCATAACAACAACATTTACAATAGATTTACTACGGTAACAATATTTTAAATGTGCTATAACTGGTAAAACTGCCATAATAATACAGTTTAACCAAAACTATGATAAAACAATGGTTAATTATAATACAATATGGTACAATAGCATGTATAAAACAGCCGTTCCTGACATAAAAACATGCTGTTTTGATAAAGTAACCATAGTTACACTATAGTAAACCTGAAGTAACAGTGTTACATGTGTAACAATGGCATTATTATAGTAACAGTAACCATGTTTTGTTGTTGTTGCTGTTTATGGCAAAATGATAATTATATTTATTACAATCGTTTAAATGGTTTAATTATGAGTACTGCAGTAAAACCACGGTGAATAAAGGATGGAAAAACATTATTGCGAGGCAACAGTCTGAACCCAATATGGAAACACAAACATTCAACTGAAAGCGGTTCATAGAAACCTTGACCTGCATCTACAGCCCACAAACCAAGAGTGAATCCAACCGCCTCAGGCTGGCAGAGGTCACATGAGGGTTGGCACAAGCTAAAGGGGAAATGATTCATTAGATAACTGAAGATAACTTACATGTACATGTAAGATGCAGTGGAGTGGAAGGGTTCAGGAGGGTCAAACACTGCCAAAAACTTTTGCAAATGCATTTCTAGAGCTTCTATAATATTACAGAAACTAGACTTGCACCTTTTCTGAAGACATTGTGAACGGTGCTTCCCCATGCAAAACTGGCCCTCTCAATTCTGAGCAGGTGTTGCTATGCTGTTGCTAAGGTATTGTTAGTTTTTTTTAGCTTGTTGCTAAGCAGTTGCTAAATTGTTTCAAGTGTTTTTAACATGTTGCTATGCAGTTGCTAAATGTATTCCAAATGTTTTTGTTAGCTTGTTGCTATGCAGTTTCTAGGGTATTTAGAGTGTTTTTAGCTTGTTGTTATGCAGTTGCTAAGGTATTGGTAGTTTATTTTAGCTTGTTGCTATGCAGTTGCTAAGGTATTGGTAGTTTATTTTAGCTTGTTGCTATGTAGTTGCTAAGGTATTGGTTGTTGTTTTTGAATGTTGCTATGCGGTTGCTAAAGTGTTCCAAGTGTTTTTTATATTGTTGCTATGCAGTTGCTAAGGTATTCCAAGTGTTTTTTACGCTTTTAGCTAAGGTATTGATAGTGGGTTTTTTTAAGCATGTTTCTATGCAGTTGCTAAGGTATTCCAAATGTTTTTGTTAGCTTGTTGCTATGCAGTTTCTAGGGTATTTAGAGTGTTTTTAGCTTGTTGCTATGCAGTTGCTAAGGTATTGGTAATTTTTTTTGCTTGTTGCTAAGCAGTTGCTAAAGTGTTCCAAGTGTTTTATTTTGGCATGTTTCTATGCAGTTGCTAAGGTATTGATAATGTTTTTTAGCGTGTTTCTTTAGTTGCTAAAGTATTCAAATGTTTTTGTTAGCTTATTGCTATGCAGTTTCTAGGGTATTTAAAGTGTTTTAGCATGTTGATATGCAGTTGCTAAGGTATTGGTAGTTGTTTTTAGCTTGTTGCTATGCGGTTGTTAAAGTGTTCCAAGTGTTTTGTAGCTTGTTGCTATGCAGTTGATAAGGTATTCCATGTGTTTTTGTTAGCTTGTTGCTATGCAGTTTCTATGGTATTTAGAGTGTTTTTAGCATGTTGATATGCAGTTGCTAAGGTATTGGTAGTTGTTTTTAGCTTGTTGCTATGCGGTTGCTAAAATGTTTTGTAGCTTGTTGCTATGCAGTTGCTAGGGTATTGGTAGTTGTTTTTAGCTTGTTGATATGTGGTTGCTAAGGTATTCCAAGTGTTTTTGTTAGCTTGTTGCCATGCAGTTTCTAGGGTATTTAGAGTGTTTTTAGCTTGTTGCTATGCAGTTGCTAAGGTATTGGTAGTTTATTTTAGCTTGTTGCTAAGCAGTTGCTAAAGTGTTCCAAGTGTTTTTTTTTGGCATGTTTCTATGCAGTTGCTAAAGTGTTCCAAGTGTTGTGTAGCTTGTTGCTATGCAGTTTCTATGGTATTTAGAGTGTTTTTATCTTGTTGCTATGGTATTGGTAGTTTTTTTTAGCTGTTTGCTATGCGGTTGCTAGATGGTTCTTTTCTGTCCCATGTCAAAAGTGCCCAACTCAGTTTCTGGTCTCAAGATATGGCCTTCTTAAATCTAAATATAGGCATTTTTAATCATAGATTTGATAGAAATATAACAGCACATCTATTCTCAACAAGCCACAACATGCGATACGAGTATAAGCAGAGATGAAAAACTTTGTTATAGTGATCTGTGCGGAACTGATTTTTCCATCCCATAATGGAACGCTTCAGCTGAATTTTTCACCATGTTCACCCTCACTCCCCCCGTAGTGGTTTTCTTCCCGACCACTCCCGTTCCCGTCACCCCACATGCATTTTCCACATAAGCCACACGAATATAATACAAGTGTACACAAAGAAAGTTGTATTTTTCTCTTATCGTTATTATCAGACACGTGACATGAGGCCCATTTGACTTGCCTGAAATTGGTTTCTTAACACTAAATTGACCATTTTGTAGTTGGAGTTTCACATCTTTTGATGACACAGTGTCCATACTTTGTCCTGCCATTATTCTAAAGTGCTGTTGACACCTGCCTAATCTATATATTGGATAATGTGAATAATAAAAGATATCCACATTTGATTTTTCAGGCTATTTACTGACCGCAGGTTCCTGTTTAACATCTTCTCCCGCCTTCAAATCGGAAATTGAATCCAGACCAGACATAAATACATAAATATCAAAATGACTTTGAAAACGTATAAAACATATTGTTTTGTGTGAATGACATTTCTGCATCGCATGATCTGGACAGAAATATGAATAATAAATATATAAACGTCATTGATCCATATACAAGACTGATGCCGTTCAAATTCATTAGGAAATTACATAAAACAGATTTATTTTATTTATCAGCCTGTTTTGTCTAACTGAAGCTACACATTCAAACCTTTAGGATCATGATCCTGTTGAGTTTTAGTATCCCGTATAACTCATTCATGAATGTTTCAGTGGTGTGGTGCAGAAATCGAATTTATGTTCCTCAGGCCTCAGTACTGCCGCTGACTATCACACCTGGAGTCGTGAGTTTGAATCCAGGGCGAGCTGAGTGACTCCAGTCAGGTCTCCTTAGCAACCAAATTGGGCCGGTTGCTAGGGAGGGTAGAGTCACATGGGGTAACCAAATTGGCCCAGTTGCTAGGGAGGGGAGAGTCACATGGGGTAACCAGATTGGCCCGGTTGCTAGGGAGGGTAGAGTCACATGGGGTAACCAAATTGGCCCGGTTGCTAGGGAGGGTAGAGTCACATGGGGTAACCAAATTGGCCCAGTTGCTAGGGAGGGGAAAGTCACATGGGGTAACCAGATTGGCCCGGTTGCTAGGGAGGGTAGAGTCACATGGGGTAACCAAATTGGGCCGGTTGCTAGGGAGGTTAGAGTCACATGGGGTAACCAAATTGTCCTGGTTGCTAGGGAGGGTAGAGTCACATGGGGTAACCAAATTGGCCCAGTTGCTAGGGAGGGGAAAGTCACATGGGGTAACCAGATTGGCCCGGTTGCTAGGGAGGGTAGAGTCACATGGGGTAACCAAATTGGGCCGGTTGCTAGGGAGGTTAGAGTCACATGGGGTAACCAGATTGGCCCGGTTGCTAGGGAGGGTAGAGTCACATGGGGTAACCAGATTGGCCCGGTTGCTAGGGAGGGTAGAGTCACATGGGGTAACCAAATTGGGCCGGTTGCTAGGGAGGTTAGAGTCACATGGGGTAACCAAATTGTCCTGGTTGCTAGGGAGGGTAGAGTCACATGGAGTAACCTCCTCGTGGTGGTGATTAGTGGTTCTCTCAATGGGGCGTGTGGTGAGTTGTGTGTGGATCGTGGAGAGTAGCATGAGTCTCCACATGCTGTGAGTCTCCGCGGTGTCATGCACAACGAGTCACGTGATCAGATGCGCGGATTGACGCTCTCAGAAGCGGAGGCAACTGACACTCGTCCTCCGCCACCCGGATTGAGGCGAGTAACCGCGCCACCACGAGGACCTACTAAGTAGTGGGAATTGGCAGGAAAGGGGATAATAAAAGACGTGCGCACTGCAATACTGACACAGTTCTTCTGTTTGATCCTCAGATCACAGGCATCATGCGGTCTCAGACCCTCATCGCTGAGATCCGGAAATAGATCCGATCAATGTTGTAGAGCCGGAAGACTCTCACCTCAATCATCACACACACTCTCTCTCACACACTCTCTCACACACTCTCTCACACACTCACTCACTCACTAACTCACTCACTCACTCTCTCTATGATAATGGTGGTGGTGTAGTGGGCTAAAGCACATAACTGGTAATCAGAAGGTTGCTGGTTTGATCCCCACAGTCACCACCATTGTGTCATTGAGTAAGACACTTAACTCCAGGTTGCTCCAGGGGGATTGTCCCTGTAATAAGTGAACTGTAAGTCTCTTTGGATAAAAGCATCTCCCAAATGCATACATGTAAATATATACACACACACACTCTCTCACATATACACACAAACACACACTCTCTCACATATACACACACACTCATATATATATATATACACACACACACACATGCACACTCTCATACACACACACACACATACACTCACTCTCACACACACACTCACTTGCTCTCTCTCTCTCACACACACACACTCACATATTCACACTCGGCTCTCACACACACACTCACACTCTCGCTTGCTCTCTCTCTCACACACACACACACACACACACTCTCGCTTGCTCTCTCTCTCACACTCACACACACTCACACTCTCGCTTGCTCTCTCTCTCACACACACACACTCACACTTGTTCTCTCTCTCTCTCTCTCACACACACTCACACTCTCGCTTGCTCTCTCTCACACACACACACTCACACTCTCGCTTGCTCTCTCTCTCACACACACACACACACATATTCACACTCTCGCTCTCTCTCACACACACTCACATATTCACACTCTCGCTTGCTCTCTCTCTCACACACACACACACACACATTCACACTCTCGCTCTCTCTCACACACACACACACACATACACTCACATATTCACACTCTTGCTCTCTCACACACACACACACTCTCGCTTGCTCTCTCTCTCACACACACTCACACTCTCGCTTGCTCTCTCTCTCACACACACACACACACTTGCTCTCTCTCTCACACACACACACCTCGCTCTCTCTCTCACACACACACACGCTTGCTCTCTCTCTCTCACACACACACACACACACTCTCTTGCTCTCTCTCACACACACATACACTCACATATTCACACTCTCGCTCTCTCTCTCACACACACACACACACTCTTGCTCTCTCTCACACACACACACACTCTCGCTTGCTCTCTCTCTCACACACACACACTCACGCTTGCTCTCTCTCTCACACACACACACACTCTCGCTTGCTCTCTCTCACACACACACACACTCTCGCTTGCTCTCTCTCTCACACACACACACACTCTCGCTTGCTCTCTCTCTCACACACACTCACACTCTCGCTTGCTCTCTCTCTCACACACACACACACACACTTACTCTCTCTCACACACACTCACACTCTCGCTCTCTCTCTCACACACACTCACACTCTAGCTCTCTCTCTCACACACACTCACACTCTGCTTGCTCTCTCTCTCACACACACACACACACATCTCACTCTCGCTCTCTCTCACACACACACACACTCTGCTCTCTCTCTCACACACTCACACTCTCGCTTGCTCTCTCTCACACACACACACACTCTCGCTTGCTCTCTCTCTCACACACACACACTGCTTGCTCTCTCTCACACACCCACGCTTGCTCTCTCTCTCACACACACACACACACACTCTGCTTGCTCTCTCTCTCACACACACACACACACACTCTCGCTCTGCTCTCTCTCACACACACACACACTCCACACACTCACACTCTCATGCTCTCTCTCTCACACACACACACACTGCTCTCTCTCTCTCACACACACACACACACTCTTGCTCTCTCTCACACACACACACATATACACTCACATATTCACACTCTTGCTCTCTCTCACGCACACACATACACTCACATATTCACACTCTCGCTCTCTCTCTCTCACACACACACTCTCGCTTGCTCTCTCTCACGCACACACATACACTCACATATTCACACTCTCGCTCTCTCTCTCTCACACACACACTCTCGCTTGCTCTCTCTCACACACACACACTCTCGCTTGCTCTCTCACACACACACTCACATATTCACACTCTCGCTTGCTCTCTCTCTCTCTCTCACACACACACATATTCACACTCTCGCTTGCTCTCTCTCTCTCTCACACACACACACACACACACATATACACTCACATATTCACACTCTTGTTCTCTCTCTCACACACACACACACACTCTCGCTCTCTCTCTCACACACACACACTTGCTCTCTCTCTCTCTCACACACACACACTCGCTTGCTCTCTCTCTCACACTCACACACGCTTGCTCTCTCTCTCACACACACACACACACACACACACACACACACACACTCTCGCTTGCTCTCTCTCTCACACTCACACACACTCACGCTTGCTCTCTCTCTCTCTCACACACACACACACACACACTCACGCTTGCTCTCTCTCTCTCACACACACACACATTCACACTCTCGCTTCTCTCTCTCTCACACACACACACACATATATACACTCACATATTCACACCCTCTCTCTCTCTCACACACACACACACATATATACACTCACATATTCACACTCTCGCTCTCTCTCTCACACACACACACACATTCACACTCTCGCTCTCTCTCTCACACACACACACACACATTCACACTCTCGCTCTCTCTCTCACACACACACACACATTCACACTCTCTCTCTCTCTCTCACACACACACACACATTCACACTCTCGCTCTCTCTCTCTCTCACACACACACACACGTGATGCTTTAATTATACATGGTTTATTCTGCTTCATTCAGCTTCATTTCACCGTGTTTACATTCAGTTCTGTTATTTAAAGAAAGGTTGATGGTAAAGCTCGCAGGATTGTTTGTTAATGTTACACATTCATAAAGTCTGGATGCACTCAGCATTGAACAATCATTGTAATGTGTTGCAAGTCTTCAAAAGATAAAACACTAGTAGACCTGTAATAATGTGTATCTACACCAGACTCATCTCTTGAGACGTAGCTGGACGAGACACAGGATCTGGAGACACTGTTGGAGGACTGAACACACTTCGCAGGCTTCACTCCGGGACTGATGTCTGCAGGTGGTTTAGTGAGGAAAGAGGTTTGTAATTAAACAGCTGAACTGCATATGAATGGACTCAAAGGTGTAGTGAGTGAGCTCTCTGGATCAGACGGTCTGTAAGGGGGGAGTTCAGCCGCAGTGCGTCTCTCTCTATCAGCACACATCTAGAGACACAAACAGTGCGTTATATACACCCTAAACTTCATCCACAGCAACTGTGGAATCCTGCATATCACAACAACAACAACAACAACAACAACAACACTATTTTGAAAAATGTGTTGCCAATCACACACACTATCTGTGCAGACTTCCATGTGAGTGATGTTTGTCAACACATTTTGTTTTTGTTTGTAGGATCAATTGAGATTATTTTCTGTGGAGCAGACGAGCGCGTCTACAAACGGGTGTTTCTTTCTCTTCTGACACGTTCATGTCTCATTTTGCAACATGATGGTCTCATTAAAGACATATAGACACAAGACATAAACAATATGAGTGAGAACACGATTGAACTGTGATAAAATCACTAATTAACCGCATCTGTGGAAAGATATAGACAATTTTACTTTGTTGCCATGACGATGTAATTTCAACAAACCCTTAAACAACTTCACAGCTCAAATAACACACGAGTTTAACAGAAGAATTCATGTAAGTGCTTTTATTAAATTATAAGAGTCACATTTCTGACTTTAAACCCTCTAAAAATTGCCCCATTGACTTGCATTGGAAGTGTCTCACTGGAACACATTTAAAGAAAAGGAGGGACGAGTCCAAATTAATGTTTGTGGTGATCATCATTAAGACACACATGCTGTCGATGGAGACAAACTTGTTTTGAAGCTGATATTATTTTAAAACTGAATTGTAAACTTTATAAAAATATAAATAATGAAAATACAAATGATAGCATGTGTTTAGCACTATGGAGGGACATAAATACAAACCATTTCTATATTTATTGTTTGAAAATTTTGTCAAAACAAATAATTTCAAATATTATGACTGTCCCACAGTTGTGATGTCATTTCCAGCACACTACACAACTTTCCTCCTAATAAAGTTTTGTCTAAAGTTAGTGTACTTGTTAATCAAGTGGATGAAAGTGTCGGTGAAGAGCAAGAAATATGAGACAAAACAAAGAAAAATCACTTCTGAGCAGAATTTTAATCAATCAAGCTGTGATTTTGTTAAATGATGCACAAAGTGTGACAATGTGATTTAATTGTATTTAAGATGCATGAAATGTTATCTGTGAAATGAGCCAAAGCAAAACAAATGAGTCACTCGATGAGTCACAAATGAGTTTATTTGAAAGCGTTAAAAATGTCATTTCCATCAGCATCATTTCAGCACAGAATTCTATTAAACTCAGCACAGAATTCTATTGAACTCAGCACAGAATTCTATTGAACTCAGCACAGAATTCTATTAAACTCAGCACAGAATTCTATTGAACTCAGCACAGAATTCTATTGAACTCAACACTGAATTCTATTGAACTCAGCACAGAATTCTATTGAACTCAACACTGAATTCTATTGAACTCAGCACAGAATTCTATTGAACTCAACACTGAATTCTATTGAACTCAGCACAGAATTCTATTGAACTCAACACTGAATTCTATTGAACTCAACACTGAATTCTATTGAACTCAGCACAGAATTCTATTGAACTCAGCACAGAATTCTATTAAACTCAGCACAGAATTCTATTGAACTCAACACAGAATTCTATTAAACTCAGCACAGAATTCTATTGAACTCAACACAGAATTTGAGATGCTGGAAATGAATTTCTCCTGTGATGCATGAACACACACTGATGGACATTATACAAATTAAAGAAACTAATGAGAGACAAAAACACTTTTGTTTAAAGATGCAGTATGTCAGATTGACAAACGCTTGTTATTAGTGACACCTGTGGCCATTCAGTGAACTGCAGCCTGTTGCTTGTGCGCACACACACACTCCATAGTGACACCTGTGGCCATTCAGTGAACTGCAGCCTGTTGCTCGTGCTCGCGCACACTCCATAGTGACACCTGTGGCCGTTCAGTGAACTGCAGCCTGTTGCTCGTGCTCGCGCACACACTCCATAGTGACACCTGTGGCCGTTCAGTGAACTGCAGCCTATTGCTCGTGCTCGCGCACACACTCCATATTGACACCTGTGGCCATTCAGTGAACTGCAGCCTGTTGCTCGTGCACACTCCATAGTGACACCTGTGGCCATTCAGTGAACTGCAACCTGTTGCTCCTGCTCGTGCACACACTCCATAGTGACACCTGTGGCCGTTCAGTGAACTGCAGCCTGTTGCTCGTGCACACACTCCATAGTGACACCTGTGGCCGTTCAGTGAACTGCAGCCTGTTGCTCGTGCTCGCGCACACACTCCATAGTGACACCTGTGGCCATTCAGTGAACTGCAGCCTGTTACTCGTGCTCCCGCACACACTCCATAGTGACACCTGTGGCCATTCAGTGAACTGCAGCCTGTTGCTCGTGCACACACTCCATAGCGACACCTGTGGCCTTTCAGTGAACTGCAGCCTGTTGCTCGTGCACACACTCCATAGTGACACCTGTGGCCGTTCAGTGAACTGCAGCCTGTTGCTCGTGCACACACTCCATAGCGACACCTGTGGCCTTTCAGTGAACTGCAGCCTGTTGCTCGTGCACACACTCCATAGTGACACCTGTGGCCGTTCAGTGAACTGCAGCCTGTTGCTCGTGCTCGTGCACACACTCCATAGTGACACCTGTGGCCGTTTAGTAAACTGCAGCCTGTTGCTCGTGCTCGTGCACACACTCCATAGTGACACCTGTGGCCGTTCAGTGAACTGCAGCCTGTTGCTCGTGCACACACTCCATAGTGACACCTGGGACCATTCAGTGAACTGCAGCCTGTTGCTCGTGCACACACTCCATAGTGACACCTGTGGCCGTTCAGTGAACTGCAGCCTGTTGCTCGTGCACACACTCCATAGTGACACCTGGGACCATTCAGTGAACTGCAGCCTGTTGCTCGCGCACACACTCCATAGTGACACCTGTGGCCGTTCAGTGAACTGCAGCTTGTTGCTCGTGCTCACGCGCACACTCCATAGTGACACCTGTGGCCGTTCAGTGAACTGCAGCCTGTTGCTTGTGCACACACTCCATAGCGACTCCTGTGGCCTTTCAGTGAACTGCAGCCTGTTGCTCGTGCACACAGTCCATAGTGACAACTGTGGCCGTTCAGTGAACTGCAGCCTGTTGCTCGTGCACACACTCCATAGTGACACCTGTGGCCGTTCAGTGAACTGCAGCCTGTTGCTCGTGCATACACTCTATAGTGACACCTGTGGCCGTTCAGTGAACTGCAGCCTATTGCTCGTGCACACACTCCATAGTGACAACTGTGGCCGTTCAGTGAACTGCAGCCTGTTGCTCGCGCACACACTCCATAGTGACACCTGTGGCCGTTCAGTGAAATGCATCCTGTTGCTCGTGCACACACTCCATAGTGACACCTTTGGCCGTTCAGTGAACTGCAGCCTGTTGCTCGTGCACACACTCCATAGTGACACCTGTGGCCGTTCAGTGAACTGCAGCCTGTTGCTTGTGCACACACTCCATAGTGACACCTGTGGCCGTTCAGTGAACTGCAGCCTGTTGCTCGTGCACACACTCCATAGTGACACCTGTGGCCGTTCAGTGAACTGCAGCCTGTTGCTCGCGCACACACTCTATAGTGACACCTGTGGCTGTTCAGTGAACTGCAGCCTGTTGCTCACGCACACACTCCATAGTGACACCTGTGGCCGTTCAGTGAACTGCAGCCTGTTGCTCGTGCACACACTCCATAGTGACACCTGTGGCCATTCAGTGAACTGCAGCCTGTTGCTCGTGCTCGCGCGCACACTCCATAGTGACACCTGTGGCCGTTCAGTGAACTGCAGCCTGTTGCTCGCGCACACACTCCATAGTGACACCTGTGGCCGTTCAGTGAACTGCAGCCTGTTGCTCACGCACACACTCCATAGTGACACCTGTGGCCGTTCAGTGAACTGCAGCCTGTTGCTCACGCACACACTCCATAGTGACACCTGTGGCCATTCAGTGAACTGCAGCCTGTTGCTCGTGCACACACTCCATAGTGACACCTGTGGCCGTTCAGTGAACTGCAGCCTGTTGCTCGTGCACACACTCCATAGTGACACCTGTGGCCGTTCAGTGAACTGCAGCCTGTTGCTCGTGCACACACTCCATAGTGACACCTGTGGCCGTTCAGTGAACTGCAGCCTGTTGCTCGTGCGCACACTCCATATTGACACCTGTGGCCATTCAGTGAACTGCAGCCTGTTGCTCACGCTTCCGCACACACTCCATACTGACAAGAACATCGGCCAAAACAATGATATAACGTACAAAGAGACTGAACGTGATTCACCGACATCATGCTGACAGATGAGATAACATCATTAAAATTACACACTTATGATTGTTTTACTACAAACTTTAAGACTGTATATTATATCTGACTCTCCAGTGCTGGAACAGGGCTAAAACTAAGTCTGAATATAGATCTGACTATACAAGACTGTAGATTGAAATCAGCACTTTTCTTTGACTGCATTTATACACTAGCCTATGACCGCTATTGATAAAGCTGGCTAGCTAGCTAATGCTAATTACAGACGTTAAAAACCGACGTATCTCTAAGATAACGTTATCTAGTGTCGCAGTTTGTTAGCGCTGTTGAATAGCGGAAGAGAAGGACTGAGACTCTCATGAGCATAAACGTCACTTCCTTTGGATTTTCCCGGGAAAACCGACCCGCTCCCTTCGCATGACAATCAGTCTACAGGCTTTAATAGGCAACATAGGAAGAATTTTTTAACTTGCGTTACAAGCCGTTCACACATTGGCAAAAAAAGGGCGAATATTACATGAAAAGGGTTACATACTCCACCTTTAAGAACACAGAGCTGAAAGAACCTGAAGAAAGATTGTATTCTGTTTTTAAAGTGCAAGATAAGAGCATAAAATGCAAATAAACAGGCTACTTTGAAGAACACTCTCCCCTTAAAGGGCTTTTACAGTACCTGGCAAATCTTTGGTGGTGTTTGTCTCCTGACTTCATGGCAGCGTGAATAAGAAGCTGATTGAAAACATCCCTCTGCACAAACATATTTCAATATATGAAATGAGATATTTTAGTGGGAAAAACACATCACTTTTGTTGATGCTGCAGATGAAGTTCAGAGGTCACTGACCTGTGCGTCACTGCCCCCGATCTCTTTAAAACGGTATCTGATGGGTTTCAGCAGCTCCACGGCCTGACTGTAGTTTCCCTGGTCGTACTCCAGCAGTGCCCGACACATGGGCAACCCAACACGCTCGGCTATATGGAGCTGATGATTCTCTCCTGGATCTCTGGAGGAGGAAGAGAGAAATCAGACTACGGTTCACACAAAAATGACAATTATGTCATCATTAACTCACCCTCATGTTGTTCAAAACCTGTTTGACTTTCTTTTTTACACAGGCATTAAACTGAAGACCATATTGTCAAATTATAAGCCTGAAATTCACTTTTAATAATTTAAGTAATTTTTTTAAAAAGAAAGCAAAATGTTAAAAACAGTGAGACACAGGCGCAACACGTCACACTAATCCCATGCATACCTAAAAGAACGTATCCATACATATCGTGACAGTACGCAGTTTCAGACGCGGCACTGATGACTTGTCGGGTACCATCCGGCTCGTCCAGGCACTATCAAGCTCCAAAAGGACAATAAAGTAGCTTAAAAGTTGCCTAATATTCCAAAAACCCTTCAGAAGCCATACGACAGCATTATATGGGCAATAAGTGAAATTCAAATAGTTATTCACTGATAATCTTCCCCTCCACAGAAGCGCTGTGACTCCACACATTCAAACTTAATGCATCTTTTTTTTTGCTGTAGATGGAAACAGCAGCGTGAACATTCTTTAAAACAGCTCATTTTGTGATCCACAGAGCAAATACAAATCAGGGGCAGTAAATAATGTCCTACTCTTTGTTTAACAGTGCCGTCTGTTTTTGGTAATGAAGCAAGTCCTTCTTTAGGGACCTGCAGGTGAAGGGTGCATTTGAGCCTGCAGTAGATGAGGGGGAATGTAAAATATAATGCTCCGTGCTGTTTGAACAGATACAGAGTTGTATTCTTCTCATCATGCTGTATCCTCTGTACATCCGTTGCCACGTGTGTGTGTGTGTTTTAGTGGCTATTGCAAATGGCACTAATAAATATGCATGCATCTCAGCGGTCTGGGAGAGAGAGCTAGTGTTCCTCAAAGCAGGACATTTCTACGAAATCTAGAGCCTGAAGATGCATTAAATGAATGCACGACTCGGCCTCCACAAACACTTATGTAATGCATGCGGCTCACTTAGCGAGTTCCTGCAGACTCTCCAGCAGACGCTGAGTGGTGGCCGCTTCCTTACTGCCCAGAGAAACCATGAGGAAGTGCAGGTCATTGAAGAGTAGCGTGTGGTCCTCTGTATGAGGCCGAGTGACCTGAAGCAACTCCCGGTAGCGCTCCTTCACGCTCACACCTGGCACGCAAAACACACAGGGACACATTTATACACAAACACAGTTGTGTGACTTTGACTGGAGGTTTGTTATTTTCAATCTCTATTTTAAGATTGGATGAAGTCTCACCCTCCAGTTCGAGTCTGTAGAGCAGTGAACAAGAGTCCACGGTGTCCAGCATGGCTCCAGACTTCACACACCGACGAGAAATCTGGAGAGAAACATTCAATATGATTTCCACCACTGCAGATTTACAAACACGTTATTATACTGTACAGCAGCGTTCTTTAACAACACTTAAAAACATCATCAGGGTCGCCGCTGGGCAATTTGATGCCCTACGGAGAGCTCCAGGTGAAGCATGAAGCGATCGTCTGTGTTCCGCAACTGCTTTCGGGACCTTGAATAACATATAACGTGCAATTAAGGGCCAACGGTGGACTTTCCGGTGCCCTCCTGGGGTAAGATGGTGGCCCCCTAGGGAGCTGGTGCCCTACCTAGACAGCGTAGTCTGCTTATAGGGAGCGGCGGTACTGATTATCACACTGCATAATGCTCAAGAGATCATTAGTTCATTATTTGAACACAGTTCATTCATGCATACATTTCTGATCTATTAATAACCGCATCATTCTGTGTCAAATACACATAAATACATGATGATGAAAGCCAAAATATTGAATGAAATGGACCAATATTAACGTAATTATTATTGAATGGGGTCAATATGATGATTTTGGGGTATGATTTCAAAGCTTAGAAAGGTTGTCAGGCGTCATGATTGTATTTGAGATCGGTAGATCGATTATTAAGATCAGCTGACTTCAGCACCTCTTGTTTCACTATACATCAATGGCATGAGCACAAAAATGACAAAAATTACAAAATAACTTTTTTTGCCACCTCGAGTAAGAAATTGCATAAATATTATGTGTACACATGCATATAAATATCATTTCTGGAAGTGAAAAAAAAAAAAATGACACTCTTACCTCTGATTTATAGAGACCCTATACACTTCTGGTACTTAATCCATCCAAAAAAAAAAAAGGCAAAATTGCAAAAAAAATTTAAATAACAATTTTATATGTATATATATATTTATAAAGTTTTTTTGCACATTTTATTTATTTATTTATTTATTTTTTTTGGACTGAGGATGGATTAAGTACCAAATGTTTATAGGGTCTCTATAAATCCTTTTTCACTATAATATAATATAAATTACAAAAAAGATTTAAATAAATAAATAAATAAAATATATATATATATATATATATATATGAGGATGAATAATATATACAAATATTTTTTTTGACAATTTTGCGTTATAATATATATATAATATTAAATATAGAAAATATATATATATATATATATATAAAATATCAATTACAAAAAAAGGCAAAATTTTGAAATACAAATTTTACAATTTTGTCTTTTTTTTTTTTGTTACACTCCAGTATTCATGAGACGGCTTGAGGAACACTAAATCTATAAAATGGATGAGGTACAGGTCTTTTTGTGTGTTGTTTTTCAAAGTTGGAGCGCCCATAACTCCAGAAGTGATGAAGATCCCTTAATATCCTTTCAGATTCTGCTTCAGAACAAACTTTTCTCTTTGCATCTCTCTTTTTAAGGGCCTGTCTGGTTAAATCCCAGAGATACGGGGCTCTCAATGCGGCTCCGTGTGTACATTGTTTGTTATCCATTTTCAGTGGTTGACAAGCAAAAGTGTCTCAGATGGTGCAGCTAGTTTTGAAGGCATGGGGTACAAATAATGCTGAAACTAGAAATGCAACTTTATTCATTCACATAAAAAAAATGTCAAAATATTGATGTTTTGAGAGGCCTAAAATGCACTATTGAACTTCAATTTTCAGCCGGGAAACTTCCTGAAATTTGGTTGATTTGACACGGAATGGCCCAAATGAGCTATATAAGTTTAAGTTCATTCTGCATCCTGCTGAGATGCATTTAAATGAACCCATTAACTGTTACAATGTATCTCATACAGCATCCTGCTAAAAGAGTCAAAAACAGACGATTCATTGTATCTGATTCCACTTTAGTTTGACAGCTTTCAATATTTCAATGATCATAGATTCAATAATGTGTGTTATATGCACCACATAATTGTGAACTATGTGTACTACACTTACAAAAACACACTTCTGATCATTCCATGATACTATCACAGTATTGAAAAACAATCGTGCACTGACCTGCTCATCATAAATCTTCAGAGCTGCTTCATACTCTCCCTGTGAAGATCAAACATCACAATCTATTACTTGCTATAAACGACCACATGGATAATAGTAGCATGTGCTGCATGTGAAGCCCGTTTATAGGCATGTAACTGCTATTTTTACCTTCTCGATGTGATAGAGCGCCCAGTGCCAGTAATTATGACACGCCAACATGTCACAAACCTTTAGGGAAGAGATACGGCACATTGAGAGTTCATACGGAGCACACAGAGTGCCGACTGTAATATCTGTCCCTGCTGTATAGAGTCTAACTGGCACTGACCCTCCAGTCTCTCTCTGTAGAGGACATGAACTTCAGTCCCTTGTCCACCTCGGCCTTCATCTCATGGACGTGAGCCACCGAGTGCACGCACCAGCCGTCCTCAGGGGTCAGAGACAGGCTCTACAGGAAGATGGAGAGTAACATTAGCGGCAGACATGTCGTTTATACCGATTAATCAAGAGTAGATAGTTGCTGTTTGGAACTGGTTATTTATCGGTTATTTTGATATATTGTGATGTTATATTTTTATTAATGAAAGAGACAATGCAACAAATCCGGACTAGTTATGATGCGATTGTCTGTCAATCACACATTGAGCTCCATATAACACGTCATCTACACGTGTGTAATCTGCGTGTATCTTCACACACACGAGTGTAAATAGATGCTCATTACACCCACATGACAATAGTCGTCTCATCCGGTTACACTTGCTATAGTTTACTTCCACATTTCTTCAAATGTAAATCAAGTCAATCACTGAAACAACAGCGCCACCTTGAGTAAGAAATTGCATGAATATTATGTATGTGTACACGCATATAAATATATATATATATAAAATATAAAACATTGCAACAACAAAAAAATACAATTAAATTATAGATATATATTTTTATTTTTTTGCAAATTCTTTTTTGTTGCAATTTTGCCTTTTTTTTGGATTGAGGATGGATTAAGTACCAAAAGTGTATAGGGTCTCTATAAATCAGAGGTAAGAGTGTCGTTTTTTCCCCCCACTATAATATAATATTAATAAAAAAAAAAGGCAAAATTGCAACAACAAAAAAATTAAAATAAAATTAAATATATATATTTTTTTTTTTGCAATTTTGCCTTTTTAGGATTGACTATGAATAATATAAACACTTTTTTTGCAAATTTTCTTTTTTTAACAATTTTGCCTTATAATATATGTAATATAAATTACAAATTACAATATATATATATATATATATATATATATATATATTGAATGATTTTTTTATATATATATATATATATATATATATATATATAATATAAATTACAAAAAGACAAAATTGCAAAAAAATTAAACAAAATAAAATATAAATAGAAATACATTTGCAATTTTTTTTTTTTTTTAATCCTCCAGTATTCATAAGAGATGGCTTGAGGAACACTAAATCTAAAAAATGGATGAGGTACAGGTCCCGAGCTATGTGTTGAAGGGTTAATAATTAAACACAGCATTGTAATCAATCTATGCCTCTGTCATTACAAAATAAGAGTCCCTGCTGTTTTTCCGGCTTGTTTATAGTTAAAGGTCCCATGCTACGCACCAAAACATCTTCATTTCTTCTGATTATTATTATTATTATTATTAGGATTTTGGTTAAACAATTCAATTCAATTCAATTCACCTCTGAGTCTGTCTATACATCGACTTTAACAACTAAAGGTCAATTAATCAGTTATCCTCTTTTCCACCACCTTAGATATAACTATCGTCAAAATCCACTTCAGAGTCAATATGTAAACAACAGCTTTGAATCAGAACATCATTAAATACATACAGTAATGATTTAAACACAGATTCATGTCTAATGATGATCTAAAGGCTTCTTTCCGGCTCTAATGTTTGGTGATATTCCTCAAATCCACACGGATCCAAAGTCTTGAACTAGAAGTCGCTAGTCGAGAGCGTTGATGATTGATCGTAGCTGTGGTTTGGACATTTATTTATTTTTCTCAATTAACTTATTTTAAAAAGACACTTTGCACATTATAAATGCATGCTTTATTTGCATTGAGTGCTTTAGTTCATTCAGGAGAAAGTTCAAAGAGAAAGTTTGTCTTCATCCATTGCAATGAAAATTCTGTCATCATTTACTCACCCTCATGCCATCCGAGATGTGCAGGACTATCTGTCTTCATCAAAACTCAAATAAAGATTTTTAGAAGAATACAAATCTTCAGCTCTGTAGGTCCATACAATGCAAGTGAATGGTGACCAGAACTTTGAAGCTCCAAAAAGCATATAAAGGCAGCATAAAAGTAATCCACAAGACTTCAGTGGTTTAATCCATGTCTCCTGAAGATAGGTGTGGATGAGAAACATCAATATTTAAATACATTTTTACTATAGATTCTCCACCATACTCAGTCAATCTCCACTTTCACTTTCACATTCTTCTTCTTGTGTTTTCTATGATTCCTATTCTACATACATACCGCCCCCTACTGGTCAAGGAGAAGAATTTCTATCAAAAACAGACTGAAAAAGTGTGACCACTGGAGTCTTGTGGGTTACTTTTATGCTGCATTTACGTGCTTTTTGGAGCTTCAAAGTTCTGGTCACCATTCACTTGCATTGTATGGACCTACAGAGCTGAAATATTCTTCTAAAAATCTTAATTAGTGTTCTGCTGAAGAAAGTCAGTCCCAAACATCTGGGATGGCATGAGGGTGAGTAAATGATGAGATCATTTTTGGGTGAACTGTCCCTTTAATTAGATTTAAGGAGATTTTATACACCTGTTTACAGTGTTAAGCCACTGAAATAAGTAATCAATTAATGATTACTTATTACTTCTCTAAAATTGCAATCAAGACTACTTTATTGATTACTTCATCGAAAAAGCAATCGTATTACTAATTGATTTGTTTTTGCAGCATGTAACAAATAATACCTCTTTGGCAACTTTTTCGGCTTCGTCGTAGAAATGAGTCTCGAGAAGTCCGAAGGAATACATCCCTTTCAGATAACTGGGAAAGACAGTAATATGTTACTATCACAGGTAGCCATCATTCAGATTGGTGTTAGTGGCGTGTCGGGCACCTGTAGAGTGGCATCTGTGGTTTCCAGTGTGGCAGAACTCTGGCCACGGAGTCTCTCATCTGAGTCTGTTCACCCAGGTAGAAGAATCCATCATGGGCAAACTTCAGAGCCAACAAGTCTGTGGGATGTTCCACCAGGATATCCTCCCAAACCTCACAGGCCTTGTGCAGCGCTCTGAAACACAATTACACTTATTCATATATGTTAATAAAGCCAACATGAGTAACGGCAGTCACTTTATCACTTTAACAAGACAAATGTGAAAAAATACTAAATATATATATTTATTTTTGTTTGTAATTTTGCCTTATGGAATATTTTACATATATATATATATATAAAATCTTAATTTTAAAAAAAAGTGCAAAAAAACAAAATAAAATATATATATATTTTTGTTTGCAATTTTACCTTATAATATATATATATATATATATATATATATATATATATATATATATATACATATATATATATAATAGGCAAAATTGTAAAAACAAAAGTGCAAAAAACTACAAAATAAATAATATATATATATATTTTTGTTGCTATTTTGCCTTATGTAATATTATATATATAATATTAATTTAAAAAAAAAGTGCAAAAAAAATACAAAATAAAATATATATATATTTTTGTTTGCAATTTTGCCTTATAATATATATATTATATTAATTACAAAAAAGGCAAAATTGAAAAAAAAAAATACATGTGCAAAAAAATACATAAATAAACAATATTTTAATTTTGTTGTTGTTGCTATTTTGCCTTATGTAATATTATATATATATAAAGTATTAATTACAAAAAAGGCAAAATTGTAAAAAAAAATAAGTGCAAAAAAATACAAAATAAAATATATATATATTTTGTTTTGTTGCAATTTTGCCTTATAATAAATGTAATATTCTATATATAACATTAATTACAAAAAAGGCAAAAAAATTTTTTTTTTTGCAATTTTGCCTTATATATAATATTATATTAATTACAAAAAAAAGGTAATATTTCACTTCAAAACACACACACACATATATATATAAGTAACACTTTACAATAAGGTTGTATTTGTTAACATGAGCAAATGCATTATGTATGAATAAACAATGAACTATAATTTAACAGCGTTTATTCATTTTGGTTAATGTTCTCTAATCTCATTTATTCTCAATGATGATCCTCATTAGACTCCTGATTTTTATACTGCTATAGTAAGCAAAGAATACTATTCATATATCTCCCAAAGTCATGAGAGATGAGTCGAGAACCCTAAACAAGACTTTCATATGACTGTCACGACTCTTTCCTGCTCACGGACACAATAATGTGAACATGAATCTGAAACTATTTCTGAGTGTTGGCCACAGGGGCGACTGTGCCATAAATGAGACGATTGTAACCGCTCGCTGCCGGCAACATCTCTATATTACTCAAACACAATATGCTGAAATTTATCCGTAAGGGCGAGCGAATAACACACTTTTGCTGCATTTAATTTTGCCATCTAATTGAGATCTCAATTCTGCAAACTGACCCTCTGGAGAAGAGCTCCATGGCTTTGACGTGACTTCTCTCTCTGGGTGTGAGCTCCTGAACGTCTGCCAGCTCCACCGTCATCCTCACCGCATTGGCCAGTCTCTCATCCCGCAGGACCGAACTTCCTGTGCCCACCAGCTCCAGCCCAGTGGAGATCACATGACCCATGACTGCACCACAGTAAGGTGCGAGATTAATGAGGATGCAGAAATGCCAATGAAGCAACCCAACTTATGCATGTTTATTCAATGCGTTTAATGAAACGGCATTAAAGTGTGACATGTTATGCACGGAGTGTTTTGTCACCTCAGATTTAGAGGGAGGAACACTCAGGAAAGTAAGGAATAATATAGTCAGCTGATCATTAGTACAATATCAGAGGAGACTTGTATCACCCTAAAGGGATTATTTGGTACATTATCTAATTTTGTACACGACTGCTTACCAAATAAATACATGCATGAGCATGAAATATTTGAAGTTATGTTCTTATGCAGATCAAAGAGACTGTAAAGACATAAAAAGGGTCAACAGTCATTTTTCACACCTATTTGACTGCAGAAAGCCGATTGGACCAATCAGAATCAGGCATTCCATATAGCAGTGAAATCTTTAACAGTGACCTTTTGACAGACTGTAAGAGTCAGTGGTGTAATCACATACCAAAGTCCGGATCAGCAGCTCTGACAGCTGACATGCAACCTTCAATTCCTCCCAGAGTCTCATCATTACGCCAGGTCACATACTGATCACAAGGCACAGAAACAATACGGTTATATCAGTGTGATATTTGTGATATATCAGTGTGGGTTAAATATTGTACCTGAGACAGTAGAGCATCATATAGTTTGCAGGCCTCATTACTGTTGGTGGACAATGACAAACCCTCTGACCTCCAAGCCTGAGAAACATGCAGGACATATTGTATTATACACACACTATAGCAGTTACAACTGAAGTGATGTGTTTCTGTGAAGGGCTTCAGAACATTAACACAACACAACAATGCATCTGTATAGTATCCAAACATGTATATCAGCTTGTATGTGCGTAATGACGTCTCTGAAAGAATGTAACGGAGGAAACTTTAATCAGAAACTGCCTGAGCTGTATTCATGCTCACCAGATAACCGTTACATTGTATTTACTTCCAAAGCGCGCGTATTATTTGCGTTCCATTTGTCGTTACAATGTATCACTGAAGAGAACGCGCGGATTCTAGAACACACGATTATCTCGACTGAAAACTGCACATCAAGTCAAATGTGTTCCACTCTGTTTGTTTGAATAAAACTCATTGTAGTCAGACATTTGTGCAAATACAGATTCGTCATTATATTTATTTCATTATTAGATCCGGACGTGCACGTGAAAAGTAACTGTGAATGTAATTTACCTTACAGTCTCTGAAACCAGCGGCGTTCATTCTCGTTCATGGAAAATCACGAGTGGATTATTGTGCAATTCATTTCCCTTCTTCCACAGGCCAAGAGATGTCACTGCAGCGCCCCTTGTGCATCTCATCTCGAGGTGTTTAATTACAGTTATGAGTATAATAATCCTGTTCAAATGAGAAGTTATTAACCCTGCTATTGATTGATGGGGAAATAGTAACGTCATTAAATACACGTCAGCAAGTAAAGACCAATCACAGTTCAGAATGCAATTAAATATGCAGTGCAATGTATCTAGACAGGCAGAAATATTATAAACACCAAATATACATACTTCACCAAGTCAGAAATGATCAGGATCTCACAATCACAGCATGTGTGGAAAACACTCATACGGTCATATTCCCTGACAAACAGGACGCATATTTAATCTTTAACTTGTTCATGCATCACAGCAGATTTCTGTCATTCGAGTCATGAACATTCATTTCCTGCATCTCAAATTCTGTGCGGAGTTCAATAGAATTCTGTGCTGAGTTTAATAGAATTTTGTGTTGAGTTCAATAGAATTCTGTGCTGAGTTCAATAGAATTCTGTGTTGAGTTCAATAGAATTCTGTGCTGAGTTCAATAGAATTCTGTGTTGAGTTCAATAGAATTCTGTGCTGAGTTTAATAGAATTCTGTTTTGAGTTTAATAGAATTCTGTGCTGAGTTTAATAGAATTCTGTGCTGAGTTCAATAGAATTCTGTGTTTAGTTTAATAGAATTCTGTGCTGAGTTCAATAGAATTCTGTGTTTAGTTTAATAGAATTCTGTGCTGAGTTTAATAGAATTCTGTGTTTAGTTTAATAGAATTCTGTGCTGAGTTCAATAGAATTCTGTTTAGTTTAATAGAATTCTGTGCTGAGTTCAATAGAATTCTGTGTTTAGTTTAATAGAATTCTGTGCTGAGTTCAATAGAATTCTGTGTTTAGTTTAATAGAATTCTGTGCTGAGTTTAATAGAATTCTGTGTTTAGTTTAATAGAATTCTGTGCTGAGTTTAATAGAATTCTGTTTAGTTTAATAGAATTCTGTTTAGTTTAATAGAATTCTGTGCTGAGTTCAATAGAATTCTGTGTTTAGTTTAATAGAATTCTGTGCTGAGTTCAATAGAATTCTGTGTTTAGTTTAATAGAATTCTGTGCTGAGTTTAATAGAATTCTGTGCTGAGTTTAATAGAATTCTGTGCTGAGTTTAATAGAATTCTGTGTTGTTTAATAGAATTCTGTGCTGAGTTCAATAGAATTCTGTGCTGAGTTCAATAGAATTCTGTGCTGAGTTTAATAGAATTCTGTGCTGAGTTTAATAGAATTCTGTGTTGTTTAATAGAATTCTGTGCTGAGTTCAATAGAATTCTGTGCTGAGTTCAATAGAATTCTGTGCTGAGTTTAATAGAATTCTGTGCTGAGTTTAATAGAATTCTGTGCTGAGTTTAATAGAATTCTGTGTTTAGTTTAATAGAATTCTGTGCTGAGTTTAATAGAATTCTGTGTTTAGTTTAATAGAATTCTGTGCTGAGTTTAATAGAATTCTGTGCTGAGTTTAATAGAATTCTGTGCTGAGTTTAATATAATTCTGTGTGGAGTTTAATAGAATTCTGTGTTGTTTAATAGAATTCTGTGCTGAGTTCAATAGAATTCTGTGCTGAGTTTAATAGAATTCTGTGCTGAGTTTAATAGAATTCTGTGCTGAGTTTAATAGAATTCTGTGCTGAGTTCAATAGAATTCTGTGCTGAGTTCAATAGAATTCTGTGCTGAGTTCAATAGAATTCTGTGCTGAGTTTAATAGAATTCTGTGTTGTTTAATAGAATTCTGTGCTGAGTTCAATAGAATTCTGTGCTGAGTTCAATAGAATTCTGTGCTGAGTTTAATAGAATTCTGTGCTGAGTTCAACAGAATTCTGTGTTGAGTTTAATAGAATTCTGTGTTGAGTTCAATAGAATTCTGTGCTGAGTTTAATAGAATTCTGTGTTGAGTTCAATAGAATTCTGTGCTGAAATGATGCTGATGGAAATGACATTTGTAACGCTTTCCAAATAAACGGAGTGACTCATTTGTTTCGCTTCGGCTCATTTCACAGATAACATTTTGTATATCCCAATTACACAAGTCATATTTCCATTTGTGTGTGTGTGTGTGTGTGTATGTGTGTGTGTGTGTGTGTGTGTGTGTGCGTGTGCGCATGCAGTTTGGCAAAATCTCAGCTTGATTAGAAATGATGAAAAGTTTTTGTCTCATATTTCTTGCTCTTCACTCACACTTCTGTCCACTTGATTAACAAGTACACTGACTTGAGTCAACTTCATTAGGGGTGAAATTGTGTTAGTGTGCTGGAAATGACATCACAACTGCGGGACAGTCATAATATTTGATAGAAATAATCTCCACACATAAATATGGAAATGGTTTATATTTATTTCACTCTGTTTTAAAGTTCATCGCTTATAACATGCAATAATTAGTATTTCTCAATGGATGTTTATAGTTTCTTTTGTCTCATTTCCAGATGTGTGACTGACTTTCTTCTGAACACAAATGGAGATTTTTAGAAGAATATTTCAGCTCTGTAGGTCCGAACAATACAAGTGAAGTTTGATGCTCCAAAAGCACACAAGGAAACAAAAGTAACCCATAAGACTCCAGTGGTTTAATCCATGTCTTGTGATCTGTTTCTCACCCACATCTATCATATCCCTTCTGAAGACATGGATTAAACCACTGGAGTTGTATGGATTTTTCTTTTCTTTTCTGCTGCCTTTATGTGCTTGTTTGGAGCAGAAGTGTTTGAGCTGAATTAATTGCATTAGTGTTCAGACAAATGCAGATTCCTCTCAGTGTTCTCGCCAGCACTGTAATAAAAGCAACATTGCAATAAAATAAAAAATAAAAATCACCTTCATGTTTAACGATGGCATTATTTATTGCCCCTCATACATCCAACACCCAATATGCAAATCAGCAACATGAAGCATCTTCAAAAGCCAACATATCTTAAAAAATCAGGATTCATTTTCTTTACATATTATACAGTTTTCACACACGTTAATAAATAGCATAATATCTCAACTAGCATTGACCATGTGTGCGTTTCCGTTCAGTTCTCTGTACTTAAACACATCTGTGCCCATCTTTAATGGTGACGAATGAAACGCACACTTAAGAAAAAAGGCAAACGTGCATCTGCTCCGAGACGAGCGAAACGTAAGAGCACCCACTGTTAATCAGCAACGATGTCAGCTGGTGGCGTTGGCATATATGATATCAAATCATTTACAAAGACGGTTATAAATAAAACTCATACATAAACTCTGGATGTGAAAAGCTGTTGCATGAAAAGTTAAAAAGGCATGTTGCTTTAAAACTGGAGACAGTGGAGAGAAATTAAAATGTGGAAACGGACATCAGCTCTATTTGATCGGATATGAAATAGTCACAAAAGCTGAGGGTGTCTCATGTTCTTAAAACCACTGACCAACTAACAAAATGCATAATGCATATTCTTTATATATATACATATACTTTAATACATACTAATAATAATGACTCCACTGCTTTATGTAAACTAGAGTAAAAGTAGCCGATATTAATGGATTATAAACGGTTTTATATGTGTGGAGACTTCAGTCAGTCTTTTAAGCATCAATGGTAAAGTGAGTTTTTCTCAGCACTTCTAACATATTTAAAGTACGCAACATTACGTGTGTTCATGTGTCGTTTCGCCTCCAGGCTTACAGTCATTTCTCAAGTAATATAAGGTGGCTACTGACAGACTGGAAAACATTTTACACTGCTACAAACTGAAGATGTGTGCACAGATATGTATTCATCGGTTGTCTTTGATGGCTTAGTGTTTTATATGACACGGGAGGGCAGGCCCACCCAATCGTGACCTTGGCGCACCTTGAGAATTACAACCCACCCCTCCAATTGTTCGGCACACCCGGCGGGTCCTATCGTGAGTGACACTGAAAAGACAGCTCCTTTCATCAGCCAGTAGTCAAGGTGGAAATATGTTAAGAGTACATCAAGTCCGAAGACCTCTCTCCACTTAAAACGTAACGGGTGATTGATCAGACATTCGTCTGGAAAAGTCGTGTTTTCAGTTTGTGTAGGATGCACTAGTCTCAGACTTCCTTGACATCAGCAGGATTGATGTGTCCCTTTAGCAAGACCAAAAACTGTGGAAAAAACAAATCAAATGAACAAACACACAAACAAATCCCCATTCTGATTGAGAGAACTGACGGCTTGGCTGCCGAGGTGCTACAGAACTCGGCATCATCAACGTGCTTGCGAGCGGATTTGCAAATGGCCTACAGTGCAACTGGTGCGACCCGTGACCTGGAAGAGAAGGATGTACTGTCATTGTTTAGTTAAGCCCAGTTCAGGTTGAAACCCCTGGAAAGCATCACGGCCTCCAGGTCTTTATCCTCCTCCTCCTCCCGCAGTCTCTGTTCCTCCAGCAGCGCCACCAGAGAATCTCTCTGCTCCACCACCTCCAACATCTCATTCAAGATCTGCTTCTCTTCTGCCAGCTCCTCCTCGGTCTTTAGATGGTCTGCACAGAGTGTGGAGAGGTGAAAGAAAACTTCTTACATGTTCTGATGCGTGTGTTAAGGATGTTCCAGTAAGCATGGCTCAGTGTAGATCTATGGATATATTTCACCCGTTTATCATCTGCCGGGTGAAAATCTGTAAATCTGACCTCATTCGTGTCTTTAAGAATAGCAGATCAGGGTCTGTGTATCTCAGCGAGTACTGAAGCTGACTATCACACCTGGAGTCATGAGTTTGAATCCAGGGCGTGCTGAGTGACTCCAGCCAGGTCTCCTTAGCAACCAATTGGGCCGGTTGCTAGGGAGGGTAGTGTCACATGGGGTAACCAAATTGTCCCGGTTGCTAGGGAGGGTAGAGTCACATGGGGTAACCAAATTGGCCCGGTTGCTAGGGAGGGTAGAGTCACATGGGGTAACCAAATTGGCCCGGTTGCTAGGGAGAGTAGAGTCACATGGGGCAACCAAATTATCCCGGTTGCTAGGGAGGGTAGAGTCACATTGGGT
The DNA here is from genome assembly GCF_025860055.1 of Xyrauchen texanus. Taxonomy (NCBI): domain Eukaryota; kingdom Metazoa; phylum Chordata; class Actinopteri; order Cypriniformes; family Catostomidae; genus Xyrauchen; species Xyrauchen texanus. The sequence continues at coordinate 41,353,028 of NC_068304.1, read as the reverse complement.
AACTAAATTGGCCCGGTTGCTAGGGAGGGTAGAGTCACATTGGGTAACTAAATTGGCCCGGTTGCTAGGGAGTGTAGAGTCACATGAGGTAACCAAATTGTCCAGGTTGCTAGGGAGGGTAGAGTCACATTGGGTAACTAAATTGGCCCGGTTGCTAGGGAGGGTAGAGTCACATTGGGTAACCAAATTGGCCCGGTTGCTAGGGAGGGTAGAGTCACATGGGGTAACCAGATTGGCCCGGTTGCTAGGGAGGGTAGAGTCACATGGGGTAACCAGATTGGCTCGGTTGCTAGGGAGGGTAGAGTCACATGGGGTAACCTCCTCGTGGTGGTGATTAGTGGTTCTCTCAATGGGGCGTGTGGTGAGTTGTGTGTGGATCGTGGAGAGTTGCATGAGTCTCCACATGCTGTGAGTCTCCGCGGTGTCATGCACAACGAGTCACGTGATCAGATGCGCCGATTGACGGTCTCAGAAGCGGCGGAAACTGAGACTCGTCCTCCACCACCCAGATTGAAGCGAGTAACCGTGCCACCACGAGGACCTACTAAGTAGTGGGAATTGGGCGTTCCAACATTGGGAGAAAGGCGGATAAATAAATAATAGAATAGCAGATCAGCATGCGTCTCACAGAAGTGTTTTGGTTGAGCGCATATTAACAAAAGCGGGGTCAAATAGCTTATTTACGGCATCCATGCCCTGTGTGATTAGAATTGATTGTTTCTATGTTTGTTCTTTAGTCAGTTGTTGATCAAAAACAAGGACATTAAAAAAAGACATTATTCGAGGGATTTGGAGTGTAATCGGAACATTTACCAGCCAGTGGAGAATCACAGACATTTTCAGTGGCATAACACTAAATTTGGTGGCATATGAGTGATTTATCTGCATTGTAGAGTAAGGCCGATCTTACGGCGATATCTATCGTGATATGTAAATATAACAGTACCTCATTAGACTGAAGCCAGACTTGAGCTGGGCCCACTATAAGCACCGGTTTAACGGTTCACATAAGGAATAATGCCGATCAGGCAACGGTGCAAACGCGCCCTCAAACTCGTCAAATTCTATGCCATTCTGATTTTGCGAGCGCTCGACAGCGGAGCATGACGCAGATTTTGAATATGACACTACGTTTATTTATTTTCCAATTAAAATGCACTTATTTTCATCTTAGGAATGAAAACAAACAATAAGTACTAATAGTGTTATCCTCATTTGATCACTGACACGGCTGATGTTTGGGTGTTGTTTAGCGGGAGGTTTATGCTTTACGTGGCGGCTGTGGTCAGGTGGTAGAGCGGGTCGGACACTAATCACAGGGTTGGTGGTTTGATTCCCGGCCCACATGACTCCACATGCCGAAGTGTCCTTGGGCAAGACACTGAACCCCAAGTTGCTCCTAATGGCAGACTAACACCTTACATAGCATCTGTGCTGCCATCATTGGTGTGTGTGTGTGTGTGTGTGTGTGTGTGTGTGTGTGTGTGAATGAGACACAGTATAAAGCACTTTGAATACCGCTAAGGGTCAAAAAGGTGCTATATAAGTGCAGACCATTTATTAATGGTAAATGCCTTAATTGCAACTCAGAACATTTGACCCAATTTCTGAATTATTTTCTGTTTCACTATTCCTAAGAAAAAGGTTGAGGAAAACTAGAGATGGGGAATAACTCCAAACAATGGATAAGGTCACTACAGATATGCATTTAATGGTTAATGACTTTATTATTGAAGCTCTATTTCAGAATACACATGAGAATACCTTCCACCGCCATGCGCTCTCTCAGATCCTGCTGCATTCGACTCTGTCTGTCCTCCAACTCTAACTCACGAGCACTGCAGAGAACAATGTCACAATCACTTTTACACACTGTAGATTTGGCCACCATATGCAATGAGCACAGAGGTGTCCAGAAAACTCAAGGTCTCCTACTCACAATATCATCAGCTCTGATTCATAGCGCACCAAAGCGTTCTTCTCCTGCACCAGTTTAAACCATTCCTGCATCAGCTTCGGATCCTCCTTTTTACCCATTCCTGAAAGAAGCACAGAGGAGAAGAATGAGGAACCTGTCAGTGCTGCTCGCTCGCTACACACACACACACACACACACACACACACACACACACACACACGAGATGACAGCCAAGCCAGGATGTCTTTGTCAGGGAGGGTTGGGTGGGAATGTGGAAGACCAGGAGTTCACAGAGGATGGCGTGAAGATACGACTTCTGATTAGATGCACATTGGATGCATGCATTAGATCACACTGGACTTCTGAGGCAATTGGTCTTTTTCAAGTGCAAAGTAATCGAAAATGCAAAACCTTTTTAACTTTTATTCATAGGGTGATTTGGAGTTATGAAAGATACTAACTAAAACATGACAAATGTCACAAACACAGCGTGTGAGGACAAAAGTCTGAATTCAGATTAACTTCATGTGATGGTGAATCTCATGAATACTTCAAAGAAATATTCATACGATCAAATTCCCCAACAAACAGAAGATATTTGGGGTGCATCTTTAACTTTGGGCACTTTTCGCAATGTGGATGTCTAGAAAGTAAACTCAATAAAGCTAGCAATGACCATCAGTGCGTGTTCATGCATCACATCATGAAGTCATGAACGTTCATTTTCAGCATCTCAAATTCAGTGCCGAGTTTAATAGAATTCAGTGCCGAGTTCAATAGAATTCTGTGCTGAGTTTAATAGAATTCTGTGTTGAGTTTAATAGAATTCTGTGCTGAGTTTAATAGAATTCTGTGTTGAGTTTAATAGAATTCTGTGTTGAGTTTAATAGAATTCTGTGCTGAGTTCAATAGAATTCTGTGCCGAGTTTAATAGAATTCTGTGCTGAGTTCAATAGAATTCTGTGTTGAGTTTAATAGAATTCTGTGCTGAGTTCAATAGAATTCTGTGTTGAGTTTAATAGAATTCTGTGCTGAGTTTAATAGAATTCTGTGTTGAGTTTAATAGAATTCTGTGTTGAGTTCAATAGAATTCTGTGTTGAGTTTAATAGAATTCTGTGCTGAGTTTAATAGAATTCTGTGTTGAGTTTAATAGAATTCTGTGTTGAGTTTAATAGAATTCTGTGCTGAGTTTAATAGAATTCTGTGTTGAGTTTAATAGAATTCTGTGCTGAGTTTAATAGAATTCTGTGCTGAGTTTAATAGAATTCTGTGTTGAGTTTAATAGAATTCTGTGCTGAGTTTAATAGAATTCTGTGCTGAGTTTAATAGAATTCTGTGTTGAGTTTAATAGAATTCTGTGCTGAGTTTAATAGAATTCTGTGTTGAGTTCAATAGAATTCTGTGTTGAGTTTAATAGAATTCTGTGCTGAGTTTAATAGAATTCTGTGTTGAGTTTAATAGAATTCTGTGCTGAGTTTAATAGAATTCTGTGTTGAGTTTAATAGAATTCTGTGCTGAGTTTAATAGAATTCTGTGCTGAGTTTAATAGAATTCTGTATTGAGTTTAATAGAATTATGTGCTGAGTTTAAATCACAGCTTGATTGGAAATGAGGACAATATCAAAAAAGTGATTTCACATTATTTGTGTTCGTTTTGTTTCCTAATTCTTGCTCTTCACTCTCACTTTTGTCCACTTGATTAACAAGTACAATAACTTTAGTCAACTTTATTAGGGGCGAAATTGTTTTAGTGTGCTGGAAATGTCACAAAAAAAAAATTATGACAATTTTCACAAAATAAATATATAAATTGTTTGTTTCACTCTTTGCTTAAAAGACCACAGTTTTAAACATACAATCATTTAAATAATTTTTTCAGTGGATTGTCACAGTTTAATATTAAAAGACGGGTCTGAGACAACACAAAAACGGTCAAATCTACAGGTTTAAAAGTATCAAAAATAAGTGATGAAGGCCTGGAAAAGGTTTCTAATCGGTTTTAATGAGACCTACTTTAAAAAAAAAAAAAAAAGAAATATATATATATATATATATATATATATATATATATATATGTTTTTTTTTTTCTTTTTATTTGTTTGACTAAAAATCAGCCCCTGGGACAGAAGTGCTTGAAGTTGAAAGACAAAAGCAAAAGTCCATTGCATAAAGAAAAAGCTAATGTTTAAGAACCATTAATTATTTTATATTTTTTCATGCATTGTGACCATTTTCAGTAGCCAACAGTAATGCAAGCAAACAATCTTATTCTAATTTAATGTGCAAATATATATTGCACACATTTTGCTGCTCTGTTCCTCATTTGTAAGTGGCTTTGGATTAGGGATGTGCACGGATCAACATTCAGTTAACGGCTCGACACGCCACTATTCATTCTACACGTGAAACAGAGGTCTTCAACCCAACCCGAACTCGACACGTCCCAACAAAACAGTTTTTTAAGTATAGGGCAAGTTAGGGGCGGTTCAAACATGCTTTGTGTATCTGCGCTGTTTTTCTATATACGGTTAACGCACGCTGGACGGACATCTTTGACTGTGGAGCTGAATCTCAAGGGTTTAAGCGTCTCGAACGGAGTATCTGCATACTGTCTGCATCGTTTCACACGTTGCGCTGCTTTCTGAAGTAGTTCAGGTTGCATGAGGACTTCATGTGACTGCTACACCATTAAACATGATCCCAGGTTGTTTTTCATCAGCGCTTTATAAACCGGTTAAACAGTGTTTTTCCCTTTTGCTCTGGTGTGCATATTTAAGTACAATAAATAGAAATCGTCAATGTTATTTGACTTTAAAAGGTTTATATATCAGCAGAGAGGCTATTTAACCCCAGCAGTGTAACGCCACGCACATGGCAATACTCGCGTTCACACCCTCATGGAAATGAGTGCCCGGGCTGGTATTTTTTTGTTCGAGTTTGATTTGAGATTTTGTTATTTAAAGGTCTATGTTTTGTGCCATTTAGACTCATGGATCACTGTGTGCACTTGCTGCCGCTTTGAGTGGTGTTTGAGGCGAAAAACCGATTAACCATTCACGAAACATCGCGATTAACCGAATGTTAAATACGGCAACCGTGCACATCCCTACTTTGGATAAAAGCTGCTAAATGACTAAATGCACATTTGTAAAGTATATTTGTAAAGTTATGGTACTTTAAACGGGCTTAAATAAAAAAAAAAAATCATAATGAAGATCGAGAATGAGAAGTTGGCGAGAACATGAAAACACAATGCAACAAAGTCTTAATGGTCCTAAAAACATGCTACATATTATTTATGCAAAATATGACCCTTGACATTAGGGTGAAATATAACCCAGACATTTCTTCACCAGTGCACCAATTTGGTCTGTGAATAACTTCCATTTAACCTCCATTAAAGGTCGATATTTGTCCTGTGGGGTTACGATTCAGTCTTGTTTACCTGGACTGCAGAGGTAAAGGGCCTCACAGCATGCATTAATGAAGTCCATGATCAACTGTATGAGTTAACTCATGCTCGTACAGTCCCAGAAGTCTATGAAAGCCTTCGTCTATCCCTACAGACACATACATAACACACGCGTGAAGCCAAGCAGAGTCGATGTGCCATTGCACGGCAAACCTGAATGCAGCGTGACGTACTCCGCTGACAGAGGCAACACAGAGAAAAAGACAGCACACACATAAACCGCAGGGAGGTGTTCACGGTTGTTGGCCTTGATGGTTTTAAACACATGGAGGCAAAGCAGAGCTCAACACAAGAACAATGAAAGGGACAGAAGACAGGTTTGGGAGGCTCAACTTATCCGGCAGAACGCACTGCGATTGGCCTCCCCACACTCAGCCCCATGCTGTTCTCATGAAGAACACAGAGAAAGAAGAACCACAGTTAGAACAGTCAGAGATCAGCCACGCTAACGCTGTTAGCATGTACAGGCAGACACAAACCCACAGAAAGCATACGATGGGCTCGTGAACCATGTAGCCGTACACATTTGAGCTACTGCATTTAAAGTCAACATGAAACAACATTTGAAAGCCAGTAAACGCTGCTTATGTGCTAAAAATCCAAGTTAAACAATAAACAAGAAAATGGAATAAGTGTAATATATGAAATGTTCATGGTCTTCAGTGGCTGACCAACACGTTCATCACATATTATTGATTTCTGATCATCTGAGCATCTAGAACCTTCTGGAGAGTTTTTGTACTTCTACAGGGCTAGTTATAATATTCACGAGTTAACCCCTTGACTGATTTGGGACTGCTTCTATTGTAAATATGTTTGGTTCCTTCTCCATAACAGACGTTGTGTTTCTTTTATCAGACTCTTACTGGTTTAGGAATCATTGTGAGGTCAAACCAGGCCGGTTTGTTTCCTAATATCAAACATCATTAGAACAGGAAACATATAACAGTATTACACGTGACGTCCTTCATACTTTATAAAGATCAAGATATTTGTTCTGCCTTGTAAAACACATTTAAAACGTAACTTTAATATGACTATCACAGTTGTAATGAAAAGGTCTCCTAAGCAACCAAACTGTCCCGGTTGCTAGGGAGGGTAGAGTCACATGGGGTAACCTCCTCGTGGTGGTGATTAGTGGTTCTCTCAATGGGGCGTGTGGTGAGTTGTGTGTGGAGAGTAGCATGAGCCTGCGAGCTGCGAGTCTCTCGCGGTGTCATGCACAACGAGTCACATGATCAGATGCACGGAATGACGGTCTCAGACACGGCGGCGACTGAGACTTGTCCTCCACCACCCGGATTATAGTGAGTAACCGCGCCACCACGAGGACTTGCAACGCATTGGGAATTCCAAATTGGGAAGATAAAAGGGAGAAAAAGTTAGAAGTCAAATGAGAAACATTGAGTAAAATATTGCAATATATCACAGTTGAGTCGCAATTCACCAAAAATAAAGAATTGCAATTATAAATCGCATTGTGACCTAAATATCGATATTATATTGCATTAGGGCTGCACATAACGATTGTTTTCGTGATTAATCTAGCGCTTGGTTTTCCGATTAACCGCTTGATCTAACGGTTATTTTCCCGATCAGTCGCTTAGCCTAACTATTGTTTTTCCGATTAGTCGCTTAGCCTAACGATTGTTTTTCCGATTAGTCGCTTAGCCTAACGATTGTTTTTCCGATTAGTCGCTTAGCCTAACGATTGTTTTTCCGATTAGTCGCTTAGCCTAACGATTGTTTTTCCCGATTAGTCGCTTAGCCTAACGATTGTTTTTCCCGATTAGTCGCTTAGCCTAACGATTGTTTTTCCCGATTAGTCGCTTAGCCTAACGATTGTTTTTCTGATTAGTCGCTTAGCCTAACGATTGTTTTTCCGATTTAGTCGATTAGCCTAACGATTGTTTTTCCGATTTAGTCGATTAGTCTGCTGCTTATTTTCACGATTAGTCGATTCATCTAGCGGCTATTTTTCTCGATTAATCTTGCGCTTATTTTCCCGATTAGCCGCTTAATCTAATTAGATTTTGTCAAATTGTCAAATTCAAGTGACTTTCAGGAGGAATATCAAAACACTGTGCAACCTCGAGTTTAGCAGTCCAACATAAAATCATCTTACAGTAACATTAGTGCAATTTGAGTAACTTGACTACTAACAGAAACACGTGTTGCAATACTAATATATGTCATGTTTGGGTGGGACAAAAAGTAAACGGGACTTACGGTGCTGCTATCTTGACAATCTTACACCGCACCACATGGTTGGGTCTCCGGCTAAAATACTCCCACACTATAGATCACAATGGGCGAGTTTTTTAGCTGCAGTTTGTTCTTCGGGGAATCCATGCTAAAACCGGGTGATGCATTTGAATTATTCCATTGCGACGCACCGACGCATGTTACGCAAATCAACGTATTTCTGTAATCGATGACGTCGATGAATCGTCCCAACCCTATACTGCATCGCCAGTTACCTTGTGATTCCCACTTCTATTAGTAGCATATAAAGGCATATTTTGACCATGCAAGTTCCTTATTCATACTTTTGTCGCCGCATTTCAAGCTTGTTTAAAACAATCAAACAAACAGTTATGAATGATGATGCAGAAAGCCGAACGTGGCAGCATGAACTTTCTTAATTTCCCTCCAAACCTGCGTGATCCATGTCCGGTGCGAAGGAGGCTTGTGCAAGACGGTATCTGTATCACATCTGGTTTAAAAAGAGCAATAATGATCGATTGTTCAATTCCGCTGTCGATGCATAGAACGCCATTTTCCACTCCACACACGGCCTACATGACATCAAGTAATCACGGTCAACTCTGATTTCATGTTGACTTTAAATTTGAGCCTAATGACACGACAAAGACATCAATGGAATAAATGAGGCTTCACTTTCCTGTCACATGCCATCACAGCAAATCATCAGTGCAATGGAAACACGTTAGCACACAGTGAATATAGTCTATGGATTCCCACAATACAGTTCTGTACAAGAGCTGAAATGGTGGCACACGCACAGCGACGACTTCTCTTTAGAGGTCAGAAACGGTAACAATCATGCGGTTATTTTAAATCATACGTATAGTCAGCAGAGCAGTTTCCCCCAAACTACAGCTGTGCACCTAAAACACGCTAAAGACCCCATGAAACGGTTTGTCCAGCAGTTAGATGACGTATTCCATATGGAAACGCTAGTTTGATGCGATTTATTTTATATTTTAGCTGCAAAGAAAGATGCTAAAAGTTTGTTTTTTTAACTTTAAAGAGCACACTAGCACTCACATGTCCTCAACGTTAGCGAAGGCTGTCGATATATCGAATATTTACATTCCAATTGTCAAGATTTTACAGGCGATATAAAATAATGCTAAAATAATGATTTTAATGCACTTTTTTACAGATTTCTTAAAGAGTGCATCATTGCAATAATTACACATTGCTTCACATTATTAATATTTCTTATTAATCCTGAAAATAATAACAACATATACATTTAATAATAATAATAATAATAATATTTAACTGGGTAAGTGAACACACCATGTTCATTCTCCAAAAAATATAAAGAACATTTTAATAAATATGGTGCATACAGTATGTAGGTAAACAAAGCTATTCATTGCAACGTACTGTTATTTATTGATAAATATACATTTAATTGATTGAACATCGTTCTGCACCAAGTTTTAGTGCAAAACAAGCCTTTTGATTATTTTTACTTGAGTGGAGGGGGCGAGGCCGGGCTAGAATATCGCACGCCCGGTCCCTAATCGGCCTGATGGGGCGCGCGAGGGATAAAGGCGGCCGGTGACGACGGTTCGAGAGCGAGAGAATTACGGGCATGTCCGTCATGTATGTGTTTATGTTCGTGTGTTTTGGTTTTGAGTTTAATTAAATATGATTTATATTGACAAGCCGGTTCTCGCCTCCTCCTTGCCCATTCTTTAACCCCCTTACATTGGCGTCGAAGCCCGGGAGGGAGGAGGGATGCTCGTTGCAGAGTCCTTGACACTGCCGTCCACCCAGGGGAGCGCCGCTACCATCTGCCAGGTGACGGAGTCACCCGACCGCCCGGACGTGGGGAACGGCCGCCGTCCGCGGGGCGAGTGGGGACTGGATTCCCCGACCTCCTGGAACGATGGAGGAGTACCCTGCTGTCCACCAGAAATGCAGAGGGGTTGAGGTTAGACCGCCGTCCGCGAGGGGAGGAGGGAAGTAACTCCCCGATTGCCTGGAGCGGTAGGGCCACTGCCAGGGGCAGAGGAATGTCCCCAGGTGCCGCCAGAAAAGCGGAGGGGCGTTCTGTCTGCTGGGGGTCGGAGATTTGACTCAGTCACCCGGCAGATGGTAGCGGCGCTCCCCTGAGTGGACGGTAGTGTCGAGGACCACGTGACGGGCATCCCTCCTCCTTCCCGGGTTTCGCACCAATGTAACAGTTAAAGGATGGGCAAGGAGGAGGCGAGAACCGGCTTGTCAATATAAATCATATTTAATTAAACTCAAAACCAAAACACACGAACAAAAACACACACATGACGGACATTCCCGTAATTCTCTCTCTCTCGAACCGTCGTCACCGGCTGCCTTTATCCCTCGCGCGCCTCATCAGGCCGATTGGGGACCGGGCGTGCGACATTCTAGCCCGGCCCCGCCCCCCTCCGCTCCACAAGCCATTTTAAAGCAAACGCATAATTGTTAAGATTATATCTCGAATACCGTCAATAGGCTGAAAAATATCAAGGTTTCATTTCTGTAGCCGTATCGCCCCACCACTAACAGGCATGGACTAAAAGCCACAAATCTTTTGATTTCATGGGATCTTTAACGGTGTCCTTTCAAACATCAGGTCTGATCTGATGCATAAGCTTTGCTCAGCCCGATTAGAAACACTAGAGTAAGGGCTAAATACACAACAAAAGCTGAACCTTGAGGGAGCATCAAAACATGTGCAGCTACTGCTACCAATCTTGTATTAGTACAGTGTATTGCATTGGCATCAATCCAGTAATCTGCTGGGGGAAATCCACTGCGCCGGGACACACACGGGCCGGGAGACAAGTTCACTTTGAAGCTGAAGAGGAAAAGCAACACACTACAGGTCCAGTGGGTTGTCAAAGTAACGCCGCTGACCGTGTTGTTATGGAAACACAACTGGCCGGCGGTTTACGTTACCTTCAGGGGCACAGCAGGGGCAGAGGTACAGGACTCTTCGGCGAGGGGTCTCGACATAGGGCTCAACTTCCACAACACAGGGAACGAATGAGAGGTGGCCAGAAGAGATGTAGAAGAGAAAACAGTGAGGAGGGAAATCAAAGAGGAACGTCTCTGGTGACATGTGAGGGAGAGGGAGGGAGCATTGAGGACACGTCCACACATGAGTGTGGGGAAACTTTCCCCTCAATATTAATATATTAAACAGCGCTGAACATTACGAAGTGTTGCTTTCCATGGCGAAACGTCAATAAAGTTCTCCCACACTGGTACCTTCAAAGCAAATGCCATCTGAAATGAATCAAACTCGAGTCTTTTGTTTTTAAATGTAATTTTAGAATGACATTGTATATATTATATATCAATATACCCTCATGAACATCAAATTAATACCTCCGATTCATACATTCGACCATGCTCCGTTTCATCTGTATACAACTATGCCATAACAAAAGGAAGTTTTGACAGGAGTTTGAGAAACGTTTGGGAAACTAAGTATAAAAAACGATGAAACGTTAAGCTATAAAAGACCCTGTGCGTATTCACGCAACTCGGGCAGCATTTTCACATGAAATTGCCATTAACATGAAACTGATTTATTACTGATGATAAAACCTCATGTTTATATAACCTTACTGGAACAAATTGAACGCCCCCTCAACCCTGGAAAAAACCCCAGATCTGCTTAATTCATAAGTGACCATTTATTATTCAAAACGCCAAATTAAGAAGGTAAGCCATTTACATCCCTGATTTGTACCACTCTTCCAACCGAACCGCTAATGTTAGCATCCTCTCCACCTCGTTGGCAAAGCAGTTCTCCAGTGCAGAGATTGACTATAAACAAATTAATGACCAAACCACCTTTGGTGACTGATCAGGGGCGGATCTACCGGGGTGGCAAATGCCACCCTAAAAGAATACCTTGCCACCCCTGCTGCCACCCCAGTTGGCAGCAAAGAATTAAAAGTTATGGCCAATTTGACAATTTACGAGCAAATCTCCAATGTCCGACTGCACTGAATGCAGCACGAGATGACGCCAGAGCGGCAAGAGACTCAATGCCTTTCTGGTGATAATGCCCTTCCTTCAGTCATACGTCTATCTCCTATTAAGTGAGATCACATTGTCTGGTCACTTATTCCTAATATGAACTGTTTCACATGAAACCTCAAATGCAAGACATTGATTGCATGAGATTAAGTTTGTCTGTATGAGTTTGTAAACGGCAGCCCGTGCCCTTTTGTAGTGTGTACATACTATTTCTCATCAAACTGTGATAAACGTGATTAAATTAAGTATATATAAGCCTACCATATGTTGCCACCCCTCAAAATTCCTGCCCCCCTCTCGCCACCCCATAAATATTTTTCTAGATCCGCCCTGTGACTGATTTATTGTACATAATGCAATAATAACGTATAATCTATACATACCATGACTTTTCTTTATCAATGTTTAAAATGTGCTTTTGAAGCATCCGTCTCTTTAAATAGTCATGTTTTTATTTAACCTCTAGAGGGCGCCGTTATACTGCAGAACCCAGGAGTTCAGACTGCAGCACCATCCAGCGCTGGCACCGAGAAATGAAACCAAAAATAACGATCAGAAACAATCGGTGTTGATTTGTGCCAATAGTTAAACCACAACTATTGGTAAATCCGATATCACCTCTAGTATGTGGTAACGGAGTGCTGAGAGAAATGCACGAGTTTTCAATCAAAAGCGTATTAGTGTGGATGTGAAAGCGGTTTAAAAAGGATATTAAAATAGGCGTGTTTAATATCTGTGACACCAAATGAAATAGCAAAAATAAACAGGCCGCTCACTAGGATTCAGAGCACAGCGATTGAGAGGAAATGGCACGGGACAGAGCGTAAACAGGAATGAATTGAGGAAGACAGGTGAAATATCAAACAGCTCTTTGAACTTTTCTTCTGTGCTGGATTGAGGGCAAAAACGTTGTGATTCGTGAGTAAACCTGATGCAGGGGCTTCCATACAGAACATCAAAGAACTACTGCTGCAGGACTGACGTTCCCATGAAAACAGGGTTTAACCATCAAAAGAATTAGGGTTTTTATGAACTGATTACTATTATATGGACCTTAGAGATGTTCTCATTTTGTTTGGGAGTTTTCCTCAATCCACCACGGCAGGAGTGTCAATCTCGAGAGGAAACCCTCATCAAAACAATCGAACGTCAGAAGAATGATTGACACAAAAGTCGACGAGTTTGCGAATGATGCAGAGGATCATATTAAAATGTGTCTTTAATAGCGTTCACCTTTGCACACATAAAGACAGATCTCCAGGATTGAAAGAGAGGTCTTAAAAATGCTGAAACAATCAGACGAAATGTTGAGTTCTGCATCTGACCTGGTTTGCTTTGTGAAGTGGTTGAATCTAATTAACACTAATAAAACCAGTTTGGAATAATTAACCCCTATTCTGACCCCATTCTGAACAGCAATGGACGATAGAGGAGCTTTTCAATGTATCAGTCCTGAAAGATCTCATCTCATTTCACTGGTCCATCATCAGCAGATATAACAAGAATTGGGGAACTAATTATCCTGCAGCGACCATTAAAAGCAACAAGCATGGGTTCCTGTGTGCAAACATGTTTGGGAGAGATGAACAAACGCACTGATGCAAATTACACATTAGGGTTTTTACAACAACAGCAATCTGACAAGTTGAAATAGTTACAAAAAAATGGGGAAACGGTGTTATTTTGGAAATAAAAACAGATCTGTTACAGTGTGGCACAATGTGCAAACAATAAAATACTCCCCGTTTAAAAAGAATAGCCACAAGATGTAAATATTATACATTTTATTCTTGGCTGGTATTGATACATTTCCCGAATCAATTCGATTCTGATTCACAAGCTCTCGACTCGATGTCGATTCAAATGGGTTTATTTTAGTTATAATGTCCCTGTAAAGGGAGTCATAGAAAGGAGGCGTCGAGAACCGGCTTGACAATATAAACAATATTTTAATTATAATCTGGACCAAAAAGGCACACACAGGTGTCGGACGGTTGCCCGTAAATCTCTCTCTCTCACACTGCCATCTTTGGTTGGCCTTTATCCCTAATTAGCCTGATTAGGGGCCCCGCCCTCTGCCCTGCCACATTCCTCCCTCATTCTCTCAGGAGCCCCCGGCATGACATACACACCCCCCCCCCCATTTCCCTGGGGAGGGGCGTGCCTTCCGCACAGGCCATCCCGGTCTACCTGGATGAGGGAGGGGCCAAGGGGAGGGAAACCAAAAAAAATAGTGGTACCAACACGTCGTAACGGCAATCGTGCCATATTCACAAAACATTAAATAAAAAGAGGGAAAGGCCAAAAATGGATCAGTGGTGAGAGAGAGAGAGAGGGAGAAAAAAAAAAAAACAACAAAAAAAAAAAAAAACTTGTACTACTCGCCGGTTCTCCGATACACTGTAGCTTGGTCCTCGGCCCCTCCTCCACCATATAATGGACGACAGCCACGCCTTCCCAAGAGGATCAGAGGCAGTCTTCCGGCCCCTGGTGGACGGAACGCCCCGCCACATTACTGTGGATGGAAGGGGTCTCCCCCACCGCTGGCAGCGGTCCTCCCACTCCAGGAAGTCCGCCAGGAGCCCCTCCCATCTCGCGGTCAGCGGTCTCAGACCCTGCCATGTTTCAGCGGCTGGTAGGGGTCTCCTCCGCCCCTGGCAGTGGCCCTGACGGCTCCAGGTGGTTGGTTGGGAGCACCTCCTCCCCTCACGGTCGGCGGCTGTTCCTCCGCTTCCAGGTTGCCGGGCTCCTCCGTCCTCCGGCGGATGGCCGCGGCTGCTCCGTTGAGGTGGATGGTAGTGGCGAGGACTCCACTACGGCGCATCCCTCCTCCTTCCCGGGTTTCGGCACCAGTGTAAAGGGATTAATGGAAAGGAGTAGACGACAACTGACTTGACAATATAAATAATAGTTTAATAAGGAACTTGAACAAAAAGACAAACACACACCTTGCCACGGTCCCATTTGCTTACATATAAAAGCAATGATCTTCCAGCTAATGCGGTTAATTATACAGAGGGCCTTTCATCATTGGTCACATTTTGGCTTTTTAAAAATGAACAAATAAATGTATTCAATCAATCAATCAATCAATAAATAAATACAAGTATTAACATTGATTTGTTGAACGTGCTAAAACCGATACGGTCTCTAAGAAAATATGGCATTTCTGTAAATGTTTTTAAATGAGCGCATGTTAATGAGAGAGGACTCGAATGGCTTTATATCATCTGTGCAATGCATGATTAGAATACTTATATATATATTCACTTCAGTCATATAGCACGAAACTTGATCACTAGGTAACCTACAGAGTCAGGTAAGAAACATCTTTAAAAATGATTGAAGAGATGCTCAGACAATGCCTCAATGTCCTTTTAAACAATGATTCACTGTTAAACAACTCCACGCTATCTCCTGTCTGTGTGGGGGCGTTCGGCGAGGCTCGCCAGCATCTCAACACAGCAGCGCAAATCAACAAAACACCACAAGACGACACAATCACACCAACAAGTACTGATCTGCAGTGCAAGTAATCAGGAATGGGAACACAGTGAGGAAGAGCAACACATGATTGGATCAATCACAATACGGGATGAAGCAATGGACCACGAACCCTCCCGGGACATCTGAGCAGGTATGATGGGAACACATGAAAGCTGAAGCGCACACACACCATTGGCTCAACAGGAGGCTAGAGGGGAGGGGCTTATCAAGATTATTCATCAGGAGATTGTGAATACAGTTTGGATTTGTGCTTTAATATGTTTTGCAAGTAAAATGAAAACAATCAAATATAATGCAAAAGGGCCAAGACAGCAATCTGGCATCTAATGATTAATACAATTAAATAGACAAACCCATTATTTTGTAGAGGGGGCTCAAAATGACAATGACAAGAAAAACTAGCTTCATACCATGTGACCCACATTTGGTTTACAACCATTGCATTGATTTGACATTTAATGCATGGAGCCACATTGAGAGCCCCATATCTCTGGGATTTACCCGTATAGGGCCTTAAAAATGAAGATGCCAACAGTAAATGTAGTTCTGAACCAGAATATAAAAGGATATTAATATATCTTAAATACTTCTGGAGTTATAGGCACTCCAACTTTGGAAAGAAACACTTAAGTGCTTTTCTTAAGTGCTGTTTACACAATTGGGATATAATGCAACAAGAGGTGCTGAAGTCAAATGACTGAACTAATATTACAATAATAAAAATCATAATTATATTTTAACCGGGGACCTCCGGTTTAGTTGACATGGAATGAACCTATGTGTCTTTCCATTAGAATAAGCATCCCTCTTTGAGGTACATAATTAGGATGGTAATAAAGCGGGGGTGTGGGGGGGGGGGGGTCACAAGGGAAGACAGGGCTTCAGTAAGTACAGGGGAAACGAGAGAGGCCGTATGTTGTTAGTCCATTTCAAGCAACAGATTTGAAATACATACCGCCCAGATGCAAATCCAGGATCTCACTGTAATTAGACTCTCCCCAATAGTCTACAATAAGGATATATTAGAAACATGTTACTGCACACACAGGCACAGCCAGGAGCTTCAAATCATGCATATATGTTGCACACGAACACACGCGGTAATGAACGCTGAATACAAACTCACAATGGTAGAATGGGCACATAGGTTTGCTGCACTGCTGTGTTCTGCCACTAGAGGCAGCACAAGCTCTGGAGCGAAAGTACGACTTTAAGTCTAAAATAATGTCTTTGCGTAAATCCCTTTCAAAGGCATACGCAACTGAGAAATACAGGAAATAAGTGAAGGTATAACTATGTAGTTTCAGGTAAACGCAGGGTACAAAATAGACACTCAGTAAGTGGTGCATGCATAAGTAAAATTAAATAAAAAAATATTCAGATAATTAAAATGCATTACATTCTTGTGTCAGAAGAGTTCATCATTGATAAGACGATAAGCGGCTTTATAATACAATGTATTGATTACTACCATATTATTGATCATAAGTCAATCATTGACACACAGTTCACAGTAATCCATTACACAAGTGAATTTATCAATCAGAGATTTATTATGAGGGCTTGTTTAAGTACCGTCAATGTACACCTGCGTCAGACATGCTTGTGTAGCGTCTCGGGTGTGTTGTGTCATAAACATACATGTTTAAGTCACTGTGTCAAGTTAAATATAGTTTAACTTTAACTTTATCTCTTAGTTCAGATTTGCGCTCCATCAAGTGTTTGAACGCAAGAATGTAACACATGTTTGTGTTGTTCTGCTGAAGTGTTTCTTCACTGTATAAACTGTGTGTTGCTCACGCAGCTGAAGTTTCACTTACTGCCCTCTGGAGGAAACAGGTGGTACTGCAAGCATTTCTCAGGAATCTTCTTTGTTTCAATCCGAGGGGGCATTGCGATTAATTGCGTTTTTTTTAACCGCACTGAATTAACGCATTAAATTGACAGCCCTAATATATATATATATATATTAATAAATGTAAAATTCAGTTTCATGGCCTTTAGATAAATACAAATACAGTGAGGAAAATAAGTATTTGAACACCCTGCTATTTTGCAAGTTCTCCCACTTAGAAATCATGGAGGGGTCTAAAATTGTCATCGTAGGTGCATGTCCACTGTGAGAGACATAATCTAAAAAACAAAATCCAGAAATCACAATATATGATTTTTTTAACTATTTATTTGTATGATACAGCTGCAAATAAGTATTTGAACACCTGTCTATCAGCTAGAATTCTGACCCTCAAAGACCTGTTAGTCTGCCTTTAAAATGTCCACCTCCACTCCATTTATTATCCTAAATTAGATGCACCTGTTTGAGGTCGTTAGCTGCATAAAGACACCTGTCCACCCCATACAATCAGTAAGAATCCAACTACTAACATGGCCAAGACCAAAGAGCTGTCCAAAGACACTAGAGACAAAATTGTACACCTCCAGAAGGCTGGAAAGGGCTACGGGGAAATTGCCAAGCACCTTGGTGAAAAAAGGTCCACTGTTGGAGCAATCATTAGAAAATGGAAGAAGCTAAACATGACTGTCAATCTCCCTCGGACTGGGGCTCCATGCAAGATCTCACCTCGTGGGGTCTCAATGATCCTAAGAAAGGTGAGAAATCAGCCCAGAACTACACGGGAGGAGCTGGTCAATGACCTGAAAAGAGCTGGGACCACCGTTTCCAAGGTTACTGTTGGTAATACACTAAGACGTCACGGTTTGAAATCATGCATGGCACGGAAGGTTCCCCTGCTTAAACCAGCACATGTCAAGGCCCGTCTTAAGTTTGCCAATGACCATTTGGATGATCCAGAGGAGTCATGGGAGAAAGTCATGTGGTCAGATGGATAGAACTTTTTGGTCATAATTCCACTAACCGTGTTTGGAGGAAGAAGAATGATGAGTACCATCCCAAGAACACCATCCCTACTGTGAAGCATGGGGGTGGTAGCATCATGCTTTGGGGGTGTTTTTCTGCACATGGGACAGGGCTGACTGCACTGTATTAAGGAGAGGATGACCGGGGCCATGTATTGCGAGATTTTGGGGAACAACCTCCTTCCCTCAGTTAGAGCATTGAAGATGGGTCGAGGCTGGGTCTTCCAACATGACAATGACCCGAAGCACACAGCCAGGATAACCAAGGAGTGGCTCTGTAAGAAGCATATCAAGGTTCTGGTGTGGCCTAGCCAGTCTCCAGACCTAAACCCAATAGAGAATCTTTGGAGGGAGCTCAAACTCCGTGTTTCTCAGCGACAGCCCAGAAACCTGACTGATCTAGAGAAGATCTGTGATGGAGGAGTGGGCCAAAATCCCTCCTGCAGTGTGTGCAAACCTGGTGAAAAACTACAGGAAGCGTTTGACCTCTGTAATTGCAAACAAAGGCTACTGTACCAAATATTAACATTGATTTTCTCAGGTGTTCAAATACTTATTTGCAGCTGTATCATACAAATAAATAGTTAAAAAATCATACATTGTGATTTCTGGATTTTTTTTTTAGATTATGTCTCTCACAGTGGACATGCACCTACGATGACAATTTCAGACCCCTCCATGATTTCTAAGTGGGAGAACTTGCAAAATAGCAGGGTGTTCAAATACTTATTTTCCTCACTGTGTGTATATATATATATATATATATAAGAGAGAGAGAATAATTCTCCATTCACTTGCAAAAAAGTTTATTTTTGACCCTGCTCATGATATATATATCTATTATATACTTGCATTGTGATAATTTCACGAGACCAGTTATTACAAGTACATTTCTATACGATTTTAAACCCTAACGGACAAATAATCTCTTTAAATGTAAATAAACTGCACTGTGCCATCTCAACATAAATATATATTCTGTCCACTAAAAAGAAATCTAAATGTGCATATTTCCTAATATCCAAAGAGAAATTGGAAACACGTGGCTGGGGACAGACCAAAAGGCATCCTTATAAAGAAAGATGATTTTTGTTATTTATTGTTGAAGTTACACATATGTAATGAGACACAAAAGGCACAGATTTCACAGAATGACTCAGTACTGAGTCTGTAAACCAAGATTTACTTCATCATGGACAGTAGCAGATAGACCGCATGATGAGCTAAACTTTGATCTGATCAAGGACGTGTTACATCATCTCTGCACATCACAGACGGCACACAAATCTATGTGAGGTGTGTTCGGACATGCAACCGCCACATGCTCCGTATGACACGGTACGACTACAACACGACTAGAGTCATCACCGTGGACACCTGAGCATCTCTTACGCTGTTTTGGACTAACACTAGAGCCCTTATACAAGCCTTGGAGAGGGTAAAGGATGAAAAGAGATTAAGAGACACGAGATGGGATGGAGGGGACAGGGGAAGGTTATCAGTTTCAAAAGTATAGACGTCCTTATTGTGAACTCTCTCTCCCGTTTTGTCAGCCATCGCTCCAGTGCTCATCGCTGAAATACTACAGATGTTGTTGTTGTTTCCTCCTGCCTCCGAACAGCGATATATGCGTGTTCTCTCTTGGCCCGTCTCACCGGTGCTATTGACAGTGTTATGGGACGTATGATGCATTTACTGCTAGTGATCGAGATTAATAGTGGTCGATAGCTCTTTGATGCCACCTGCTGGTGTATACCCCGAACTGCAAATGCAGGAACTGAGTTTAGACTTTGCACTGAGAAAGTGCCTCTGAAACGTCTTCGCGCAATGACCCATTTCTCAGGAACGCCGCAAGCTGTGAAAATGACTTTGCGCCATTAACATACAATACACCCACAGATGGCACAAATGCTCATACCCTCGCCCACTCGTGCTTAGAATTAGTGCACTCACGACAATTGGTTGAGATGTAGCACTATGCGTCCTAACATGATTTTAGCATGATAAAATTGCTTTCTAACCGTTCCTGTGTGAAGTCATTTCCAATTAAGGGATTACAAGGTTGTCACGGCAACAACACTGCATTACTAGATATAACCAGAGACTATGATCCAATTGCTCAATCTTACATGAGATAACTAGCATGATAATACTAAGATAAGTAACTAATCCAAGTTCAATTAATGTCATATCGAAAATAATAGTGTCATTTTTTGTTTTGTTTTTAAAGCAAGCAGCACTCTGTCCCTATATGTCAAAATGTATCTAAAGAGTCAAGCACGTGTTTGTGAGGCATTACCCCTATAGCAGCGTAACAGAGGGAACATTCCCATCACAGACCGAAATGGAGAAATACCTGCTTCCCCTCGCAGAGCTTTCTCCACCGCGACACCTCGCTCTTCTAACTGTCTCTGTTTCTCCTCCACCTGCTCCAGCTGTCTCTGAATGATCTGAGGAATCACAAAGCAGCACGATGATGGTTACTACAACTGCTCTTATGACATCTAAATGTGAGGACTCATGAGTAGCTTTTCACCTGGGCTCGGTGGAGCCTCTTGAGCTCTTCTTGTTTGGCTTGCCTCCGTGCCGCTCTCTGCACCCTCCTCGTCAGCTTGGCGTTGAGTTCCTCCTCTGTGTACGTCTTCTGTAATAGGAAATTAACTGTTAGATTGAGCACTTCTGTAAACTGTTTTCAGGTCAGTTAAAGGTGGATCCTCGTCTGGCATCTCATTAAAGCCGCCGGTGGAGATTCTGAATAGAAACAATGGATTCCTAAGGAGCCATTCACACCTAGTGTGAAAATTTGCGAGACGATGATGCAATGTTTTGTTTTTACGTAGTGTGCTGCTTTATTTAATCGCCTGGAGATGAAATGTCCAGACCAATAAAATGAGCTGTTAACAATGTGTCATTAGAATCAAAGTGCCATTGCATACCAAAAATATGGTGCTTTCTCCACAAAAGTGCCGCAGAATGTAAACAATATTCACACAAATATTAACAAATTACCCTTAAATGTTTATGTTATGTTAGGAATAAGAGTGTGGTCCTCCTTTTTAACATGTTTAAATAAATTCTGCACGAGTTCTGCAGCGCTTCCTGCAGAACTCAACGGACGGGATATGATGTCAAGCTCATGGCCCTCTAGTTTTAATAACTACATCACAAACAAATATTATGATAAAAAAAAAAAAAGATATAATATACCCCAACAATAAAATTTGCAGCTTTGAAATATGTTTTCTTTGTCTTGAGCCAAGCAGTGAGTGTTTGATATTTCACAAGTCAGAGTTGAGTCAGGTCTCCTTAGAAACCAAATTGGCCCGGTTGCTAGGGAGGGTAGAGTCACATGGGGTAACCTCCTCGTGGTCGCTATAATGTGGTTCTCGCTCTCGGTGGGGCGTGTGGTGAGTTGTGCGTGGATGCCGCGGAGAATAGCGTGAAGCCTCCACACGCGCTACGTCTCCATGGTAACGCGCTCAACGAGTCACGTGATGAGATGCGTGGATTGACGGTCTCAGACGCGGAGGCAACTGACATTTGTCCTCCGCCACCCAGATTGAGGCGAGTCACACCACCAGGAGGACTTAGAGCACATCGGGAATTGGACGTTACAAATTGGGGAGAAAAAATAACCTAATAAATATATTTTTTTATTTATAATGAAACTAAAGTTCTGCATTATGACACCGTTGCTTGTAGCTAATAAATAAGATAAACCTACAATAGACACACACACAGACAGACAGACAGACAGACACACACACACAGACAGACAGACACACACACAGACACACACACACAGACAGAC